>NC_047027.1:27794940-27878319 GCF_902652985.1 Pecten maximus | reverse complement strand
ATTGAACCCAAAATTTGATAATATTTAAAATTTACTATTGCAATTTAAGATAAAACAAAAATACAACATGGTTCCACACCCTAAATTGGTTAATTAACTATATGTAATGTGATATAACAGTTGACATAATTTTAGTAAAATTTTGTGTGAACAGGTTTCTCGCACATGGTTTCTTTGTCACATGTAAGCAAAGGGTTGAAATATGTTGAATATGTCAATTATGGAAGTGATGATAAAGCAACTTATAGATACTTGAAAATTTACTAATTCATGAAATTTCAAAGTCAACTATTTTGTAAAATTGTTATAGCTAAAACCTGGTAACTCTTTGATTTTGTCAAATAATTTCCCATCTTATACTTTTTTTGTAATAAGTTGAAATTAACTTAATTTCAAAAGATAAAAGATGCATGACATCTTTCTATACACCAAAAACAACTGAATTTTACTTAATGTGACATAATAATTGACAATATTTTAGCTTCAAATTGTCAGAACAGCTTTTTTTGCATGTTGTTTTCTTTGGTGCATAAAAGTGAAAGGTTTAAATATATTTGGAAATTTATTTCATTATGTATTAATGCAAAAGATGTTATAATTTGTCACTGTCCTAAGAACCATCTCAATAAAGGACAGGTCAGAGACTTCAAAATTTAAAGCATTAGGCCTACTATAGATATTTCATTAAAAATTTGAAAAAAAAATCTATTACTGAAAAAGAATTGTTCAGTATACTGCTAGGGTGTACTGTAAGTATATGTATAGTAGTTTCTTGAAAGTTCGTGTCATTGTAAGCTGATATGTATGAGATATGATTCTCGAAACGTCGTGGCTCCTCAACATAAACAAATATCAGCTGATCAAGACATCAAAGCATCAACTAACGACACAGTAATTTCATTAAACAAACAAACAATAAAGAAATTAAATAATTACATATTTAAACGTCGCCTGTCTCTAAAACGTTAATGAACACGTAGCTTTTACACTAGGCCTGCTGCCAGTACTGGAACGGAAGCCTACGACTAAGTACGAGTTTAGTTTTGTTATCGAACGCTGGTCTGGGTCGATGATGAATCCTGATCCTGGAAAGCAACTAATATGGTCATAGTAGAACAACTATAACCTCCAATGTCACATTTAATATGATAGAATATCAAAAAGTCCTGGTCCTGACGGGAAAATTTAATACAACTCACTTAGACTGCAGCTCAAGCCTGGAGTTGAACGAGTAAGCGGCGTGAAGTCCCCGGTGTTGTTCCATCCGGAACTCCTCGGGGAATCATTTCAGAGATAATACCCGATGAGTTCAGGATGGCTTTATTTCTATAGTCGTCCTTTATATATGCGGTCAAGCCGACCATTCCAAGTGTGTTAATGTTTTCTATTACATATAAACTTCATACGTCAATTTTAACGGACCTGTTGATGTTAATGCAGGCTTTAAAAGACATCATCAAGATGATTAGCGCAAAACAAATATAAACAAATATAAAACCAGTTGATTCGTAATAATGTTAATGCTTATAACTGTGTATGCCGACCCGGTCTATCTGTTCCAACCGTGCTAAACGGAAAGGAAACGCGGGTCTAGCGTCATCAAAACTGGGCGCCTATTTATAGGTAAATACCCCAGTCGAGTGGGAAAATACTGAGAAGGTCGAAAAAATTGGCCATTTTCAAAACAATCTTGTAATCGTTCTGCTGAAGATATCGAAAAACTAAACAGACAGTTTTCTTCGGAAAACATTTATCTCTTTGTATGTGCATTGTATATATATATGGATTTTTTTCTGAATTTTGAGGGCGATTTAAACAGAACCTCTTGGTCAAAATGTCAATTTTGGCATGTTTGATCCAAAATATCTCATAAATAACAATTTCCACAGGGATACCAGATACATCCAGACCTAGATCGAGTCGAGTTTTACGATGGTTCAAAAAAACATAAAGATTGTATGTGCCAATTTTCCCACCCTCAAATCGCTACAATAGCCGGCAAAATAGGTGAATTAGCCCATACCTTCATTTCGCTCCGCAAGGAGCGATAACTGAGTTATCGCCCCTTACTACACTTCATTCTTTATTTTATACACGGAAAGTATCACTGAGTCCCGTATCAGACGCATGGAACATAAGTTTGTGTATTGTTGAATTTAATCAAAACGAGCATTTAAACATTTAAGAGGAGGCTATCAACATAGCTTTCTTACTAAGAGAATACATGTCGGACCGATGATAGTTTTCATCGAACTTTTTCCAATAACACAATATAAAATACAGTATTTCCGTGTTCGTGAGAATGAGGGGTAAAATAAAAAGAAAAAAGTATATAACAATAAATGCATAGGTTTTCATAAATGTATACAATAGGTCGAATACTTCTCTTTTTGTTTTTCGGTTCATTCCAGACGGACCTTCCACTGTAAGTCTGACTCAACCAACTGTGACCTACACTCCTACAGTGGGACAGACTATCCCCACCATCACGTGTTCTGCTGACTGTAACCCGGTCTGTACCTACAGCTGGACAAAGGATGGACAGTCCTATACTACAGGGTCAGGTCTCCAACTCACCAACATACAGCGTGGTCAAGGGGGCGTGTACAGGTGTACGGCCAGTAATGGGTACGGCAGTGACGTCAGCGTCAACGTCAACGTCATTGTAGATTGTACGTATTTACTTTTTCATTGGGAATGCTTCGACTCCAATTACTAGGTCATCAATTAAACTGTGTAAAGAATGAGGTGTAGTAAGGGGCGATAACTCAGTTATCGCTCCTTGCGGAGCGAAATGAAGGTATGGGCTAATTCACCTATTTTGCCGGCTATTGTAGCGATTTGAGGGTGGAAAAATTGGCACATACAATCTTTATGGTTTTTTGAACCATCGTAAAACTCGACTCGATCTAGGTCTGGATGTATCTGGTATCCCTGTGGAAATTGTTATTTATGAGATATTTTGGGTCAAACATGCCAAAATTGACATTTTGACCAAGAGGTTCTGTTTAAATCGCCCTCAAAATTCAGAAAAAAATCCATATATATATACAATGCACATACAAAGAGATAAATGTTTTCCGAAGAAAACTGTCTGTTTAGTTTTTCGATATCTTCAGCAGAACGATTACAAGATTGTTTTGAAAATGGCCAATTTTTTCGACCTTCTCAGTATTTTCCCACTCGACTGGGGTATTTACCTATAAATAGGCTGCCAGTTTTGATGACGCTAGACCGGCGTTTCCTTTCCGTTTAGCACGGTTGGAACAGATAGACCGGGTCGGCATACACAGTTATAAGCATTAACATTATTACGAATCAACTGGTTTTATATTTGTTTATATTTGTTTTGCGCTAATCATCTTGATGATGTCTTTTAAAGCCTGCATTAACATCAACAGGTCCGTTAAAATTGACGTATGAAGTTTATATGTAATAGAAAACATTAACACACTTGGAATGGTCGGCTTGACCGCATATATAAAGGACGACTATAGAAATAAAGCCATCCTGAACTCATCGGGTATTATCTCTGAAATGATTCCCCGAGGAGTTCCGGATGGAACAACACCGGGGACTTCACGCCGCTTACTCGTTCAACTCCAGGCTTGAGCTGCAGTCTAAGTGAGTTGTATTAAATTTTCCCGTCAGGACCAGGACTTTTTGATATTCTATCATATTAAATGTGACATTGGAGGTTATAGTTGTTCTACTATGACCATATTAGTTGCTTTCCAGGATCAGGATTCATCATCGACCCAGACCAGCGTTCGATAACAAAACTAAACTCGTACTTAGTCGTAGGCTTCCGTTCCAGTACTGGCAGCAGGCCTAGTGTAAAAGCTACGTGTTCATTAACGTTTTAGAGACAGGCGACGTTTAAATATGTAATTATTTAATTTCTTTATTGTTTGTTTGTTTAATGAAATTACTGTGTCGTTAGTTGATGCTTTGATGTCTTGATCAGCTGATATTTGTTTATGTTGAGGAGCCACGACGTTTCGAGAATCATATCTCATACATATCAGCTTACAATGACACGAACTTTCAAGAAACTACTATACATATACTTACAGTACACCCTAGCAGTATACTGAACAATTCTTTTTCAGTAATAGATTTTTTTTTCAAATTTTTAATGAAATATCTATAGTAGGCCTAATGCTTTAAATTTTGAAGTCTCTGACCTGTCCTTTATTGAGATGGTTCTTAGGACAGTGACAAATTATAACATCTTTTGCATTAATACATAATGAAATAAATTTCCAAATATATTTAAACCTTTCACTTTTATGCACCAAAGAAAACAACATGCAAAAAAGCTGTTCTGACAATTTGAAGCTAAAATATTGTCAATTATTATGTCACATTAAGTAAAATTCAGTTGTTTTTGGTGTATAGAAAGATGTCATGCATCTTTTATCTTTTGAAATTAAGTTAATTTCAACTTATTACAAAAAAAGTATAAGATGGGAAATTATTTGACAAAATCAAAGAGTTACCAGGTTTTAGCTATAACAATTTTACAAAATAGTTGACTTTGAAATTTCATGAATTAGTAAATTTTCAAGTATCTATAAGTTGCTTTATCATCACTTCCATAATTGACATATTCAACATATTTCAACCCTTTGCTTACATGTGACAAAGAAACCATGTGCGAGAAACCTGTTCACACAAAATTTTACTAAAATTATGTCAACTGTTATATCACATTATATATAGTTAATTAACCAATTTAGGGTGTGGAACCATGTTGTATTTTTGTTTTATCTTAAATTTGTAATCAGTTATTAAATAATTACCAATATTTTGTTAACACTATTTTGTAAGATAGTTATTCTTCAAAATGTCATCTGCCCACAGGTAGCAATTGGTAAATTTTGAAATATTTTTGCTTTAATACCATACCAACATATTTCAACCTTTCACTTACATATACCAAAGAAAACAATGTGCAAGAAACCAATTCTGACCAATTTATACTTAAGTTTTTTGAACTATCATGTATTTATTGTGTCGCACAAAGTTAAATTCAATGTTGGGGAACCATGTAGTTTTTTTTTTTATCTTTTGAATTTAATGTTTACTTATCTAAAGGTATATTATAGAAAATTATTCGATATATTCAAAAAATGACCATGATTTTATGATAACAATTCTACAAAATAGTCTTCTTCATAATATCATCTTCACACAGGTAAAATACAGTAACACAGGGACTAGGGTACATGTAAAAAGTGTATTATTTTCTTTTTTAGGCCAATACGACTATACATGTAATCAAATATTTACATTAGGAAGCTTAAAGATGTTCTAAATAGTTGGCCAAAGACCGCAGTTAATTTCCCTCTATTTTGTACTGAAGAAACAAATTCAGAATTTTGAAACTTTACATGGAATGTGGTTTTAATTTCACATTTTAGAACTATTCTCTTAATATAAAACTTTTTTGATATTGGGATAACACCATTTTCTTTAATTTTCACATCTTTTACAATTGCAACTGTGACAAATAAGAATTAAAAAGTTTTAAACAGTTACTGTAAACGAGGCCTTAGACCGCAAGTAATGACCCTCTATGTTCTACTTTTAAAAAAAAATTCATTAAAATGTTTTTGAGACTTTGCATAAAATATGGTTTTCATTTCATTTTGTATAACTATTCTCTCAATTTCAAGGCATTTATAGATTAAGAAACACATTTTCCATAATTTTCACTTCTTTGGTATTATTGCCGCTGTAAGAACGTTTATTAATTATTTATTATTGAGGGGCCGAGTTGGCCGAGTGGTTAAGGTGTCGCAACACTTTATCACTAGCCCTCCACCTCTGGGTTGCTAGTTCGAAACCTATGTGGGGAAGTTAACTGGTACTGACTGTAGGCTGGTAGTGTTTCTCCCGGTACTCCCGCTTTCCTCCACCTCTAAACCTGGGACGTCCTTAAATGACCTTGGCTGTTAATAGGACGTTAAACCAAATACACCAAGTTTGTTAATATTATATTTATAGAAAAAGTATAGAAAAGTTTGAACAGTTATCCTGCAGAAGAAAAGGGAAGCTGGCAATCAGGCCGGTATGTGCTGTTGTAGTTGTGTCTTTGGGCAAGACCACTTTACCCTTATTGATCTGGATGATTTTTACCTCAAATGATGCATGACATTTTTAAAACTTAGAATACTGCAAGTGCATTTGTTCCTGAGCTGAACTTAGTTTGGTTTGTCTGCTGGTTTTATCACCACACATATGGTTCAGTCATGAAAGATCATTTTGAGACTTGGTCTCCTTGTAGTAGTTGGTGACTACCTCATTGAACAACACACTAGAACCCTGACAACAGACAAAAGGCCCTGAACTTATGCTTGGATAGATGCCAATATTGATGTCTCATAATCAATTAAAGTGTCATATTCTAGAAAACTGTAGAATTTTGAGAATAATTATTATATAGGAGGTACCAGTAATATATTACTGTATCGGAGGTATATATTTGTATAAGAGGTGACTACCTCATTGAACAACACACCAGAGACCCTGAACTTATGCTTGGATAGATGCGAATTGATGTCTCATAATCAATTAAAGTGTGATATTCCAAAAAACTGTAGAATGTGTGAGAATCATTGCACTGGTAACCCCCATAACTTTCAATTTCCTCAGGCCAGTATGAATTTTTAAACTTAGATAAATGTCGCGTGTGTCAATTAAGTGCAAATGAGGAAATTCAGTGGAAGTGAGGAAAATCGGTGCAAGTGAAGGTATTAATGCTAAAGGAAGGGAATTTATTTGTATTTATCTGTCTTTCATGCTCAAATAGAGTTATCGCCCCTCACTACACTTCATTCTTTCTGTGACACTCCTTTAGGTGTCACTCCACTAGTAAAATATTAACCTATTACAGATACTGATCAATAATGGATTATGGGATTTTGTATCCTTCACTATTTCTAATTGGTATAAATTGCAGTCAAGTATTGATATTATCATATTATAACATCATAATGTGTTTCATTGTTATGAATATATCTAATTAAAACATAAATCCCATATTGACGTACCACCATATATCTGTCCCGCAAGACACTGCTTAAACCAGGATAGGTGAATGGTTCTCATTGCAAGGTTTATACAGAGAGACGGGTCTGATATCAGTTAAATTTTGATAGGGTGTATATATTAACATTACAGACGGCCCAGGTACCTCCATAGGTCTGACCCCGCTGGACAATACCTACACCAGAACAGAGGGGGACACGTTACCAGACATCACCTGTACAGCAGACTGTAGACCTGGCTGTACCTTTGTCTGGACACGACCGGACAACACCAACTTTACTGTCTCACTTGTGTTGTCACTGGGACAACTGGATAGATCAGAACACGGGACGTACAGGTGTATAGCTAGGAATGTTGTCGGGGAGTCGACTATAATGACCAGTGTTACTGTACAGTGTAAGTAACTGGGAATGTTGTCGGGGAGTCGACTATAATAACCAGTGTTACTGTACAGTGTAAGTAACTGGGAATATTGTCAGGGAGTCGACTATAATAACCAGTGTTACTGTACAGTGAGTAAATATAATAACCAGTATTACCATACAGTGTAATTGAGTCAGATACAAAGACGTTAATCACAACAATAGATAACATGATAACTGATTTGCGGAATAATTCTGATGACGTAGATCGTGTCTATTTCAGATGTGTCGCGCTGTGTGTGCATCAATGTGCATAATTTTCATTATAATACGCCTTTGCGATATATATATTACATCATGAACATACAGCGAAAGAAATTATGATCTAATGATGTTTTTTGTTCTGTGGTTTGTGTTTTTGTTGTTCAGAACGCTAGTTCAGAAAAAGAAAACTGAAATAATCTATGGCCTATGCACATCATGTTTATGTTATATAGATTTATGTTGACTTTAACTATTTCTATTTAATGTTAAACCAGGTACCTAACACCGCATCTTAATTTTAACATTGGTACACGGTAGATGGTCCCGGTACCTCCATGTCTTTGTCACCACCGGACACTATCTACACCAGGACAGAGGGGGACACGTTACCGGACATCACCTGTACAGCGGACTGTAGACCTGGCTGTACCTTTGTCTGGACACGACCGGACAACACCAACTTTACTGTCTCACCTGTGTTGTCACTGGGACAACTGGACAGATCAGAGCACGGGACTTACAGGTGTACTGCTAGGAATGTTGGCAGGGAGTCCATTTCAACAATTATTGTTACATTACAGTGTAAGTAAGATGTCCTATTATATTGAACATAAGGAAATTGTTGCATAGTCGTTACCTATCTAAAATGTTGATACTATTGTCTTAGTAACATATCATAGTGGCACGTCAATATAAACAAAACACTGATTGTTTATATGTGTATCAGGAAATGATTAGTCTCACATGGATATGATGAATAATGAGTATCATCTGTCTATTATAAACATGGTGTGAGTATAAGTATTATGACGGAAACATGTGAATTGACAACAAATGTAGAATACAGTAAATCGATAACATTGATTTAATTCAAAATGATAACAGTTTCACTTTAATGAATCATCAAATACATATCATGCCAATACTACTATCGCATTCTAAAGCCGAGCATTTATCACGCTATCTCTACATGTAGTAGTGTATGTGAACGTATACATATGTACCATGCTACCACTTCAATTAAATTGCAGAAGAAAACATGTATTTGTTTTATTGCAGCAATTGAAAATAATAAGTTGACCGTACCAAAGTGATATCACATTTGTCAAATTGTTGTAAGTAATAAATAAAATCGAGCAAACGATCAACAAATAACTGCAAAAAAACATATTTTTTTAATCAAATATTAATGCTAAAACTATGTATCTATACAGATGGTCCTGGTTCTTCGCTAATTTTATCACCACAGGAGACCAAATATACCAGGATAAAGGGTGACACGTTACCGGACATCACCTGCACAGCGGACTGTAGACCTGGCTGTACCTTTGTCTGGACACGACCGGACAACACCAACTTTACTGTCTCACCTGTGTTGTCACTGGGACAACTGGACAGATCAGAACACGGGACGTATAGGTGTACTGCTAGCAATGCTGCCGGGGAGTCGACTAAAGTGATCAGTGTTATTGTGAAATGTTAGTTTTCTGACTGTAGTTGAAATATCTGATAAGTAAAATAAGGGGAGCTTGCCCCTTAGTTATTAAAACCTTTATATAGGTATATACTATCAACTACCAGTAGTGGTTCCGTATCATCTTTTTTGTCCAATTCGGATGACAGACGAAAAACTAAATCTCATGAATGTAATCATTAGTCAAGTTGAATGATGATCAAACAAATACCATTTCATATCATTTTCTGGCTTCAATTTTCATTTTGTTACTCGACGTGTAGAACTTGTGATTAAAACAGTAATTTCAAGAAAAGGTAAAGGTGTTATCAGTCATTTAAGACACTTTCGAACATTTAAAACGAAACTCGTCACATTTATTTTTCAACATTATCATAAGAATAGGGATCTAATACCGAATAATGTAGATAACACATTAAGGAGTGTTATCGCTTAATACAAATATTATACATTGGTATGTTTATTGAGATTGCAATACTATGAAAACTTTGCAAAAAGTTACCCTGTGTGTTATTTCATGATTCAGGTATTATTTTATTGGTAAATTCCATTGGTTGATGCAGTTACCATATTTGACCAATCATACATTGTTTGCTTTTTAGATGAACCACATCCGTATCAAATGCTCGACCAAAACCAGACGTTTGATCTATCCAAATCAGACACCATTATTTTGTCTTCTACATTCATCTCCAACCCGGCACCATCTTTCATCTGGACCTTCCAACCCTACAAATCTTTTGATGCAACGGATCTTAGAAACGGGACGGATGGCGTTATTATACAAAATACGTTTGAGGCGAGTAAATTAACTGCTATTTCAGTTTTGACTCGGACCACTGTACAGGAGAGCTGGTTTGGATTATATAATGTCACAGCAACAAACAACCAAGGAAGTGCCATGCTTAGCTTCACAATTCGTGAAAAACGTAAGTATTTTATTCCTTACGGCCGTAAAGTTCTACGGAAAACATATCCGATTTCTCAATATTAATGAAAAGTCGTGGATATATCAAGTGAAATCGATATCAATTGCTGAATATGTTAATGACTTCTATCTAAATAACAGTTCTATAATAAAATGCTTCGAAGGTTCATATCGTGACTTGTTACGTTCACTTATTTTATTGATCTTTTCGATAGTTGACAAAAAACGCAAAGCAAATCTCAAAATTACAAACCGGTATTATACGGTAGTTTAGTCTGTTTAACCTGTTTAACCTAATGTTTTAAGTATGATTATCTGAGAACGTTTACCCGCCTCTTTTGACATTTAGCATTTTTATACAGTAAAATGATTTTTTTAGCGTTATGTATTTGTAACGTCGTTTCCTAATTTGGAAAACAAAAATCTGCATGAAAAAGATGTGTTTAAGGAGAGATCTTGCATGCTATGTACAAAGTTCTTCAAAATCTATTTTTTTTTCCAAATAGGACATGTGTTGATGTCTCAGATCGCAGTTTGTTCTTGTTAGTATGCAGATAATTCGACATCATCTTAACATAATAATGTATGGCGTAAACAATTTTATACATATACTATTCATTTCATATTCATGTAACTTAATGGAAATAACATGGATGAATGGTAACATGTATAACACCTCTTCATTCTTTTCGATGTAACAGTGAACCCAGGAATCCCAAACAGTCTGTCAATTGGCTGTACCAAACCTCATTCTGCTGAAGTCTCATGGAGTGACGGAGGGGACTCTCAGTACTACCATGTTATGTTCAGCACAGACAGGTTTCTAAACTCACAAGAAGTTTATCCAGTGATGATTACAAAAGACACAGACGGAAGCGACATGTATAGTCAAAATATAGACAATCTGGATGGAGGCCATGTCTATTTCTTTAAAGTTGTCGCATACAATAAGTATGGGAACACAACATCGGCTGATGCTGTCGGCTGTACTGTTTATACACGTAAGTATGTAGCAAATACCACTGCATATTTTCTATTTTATAGCACCTTATTATTAAACTGTGTTACATCAATGGCACTGACTAATTCGTAAAGGATAATATTTAAACACTAAAAAGCAAAATATGACTATATGAGATATTTTACACGGTCACAGCTTTCTTAGTATGCTTTTGTACATTGTGTATTGAATCACCCTGAAGATGCTTTGTCGTCAACTGATGAACAAATAAATTACATGCATACTATTTTCAAGTATATTTTCGATAACAGTTGGTACTTCATTTCTTAGCGTCTAAGTGTTTCTAACAGAGACTTATCAATTGACGACAGCAAGATACAGTTTACTGTTCGCACGAAACATGAAAAATTCCTGCGTGTATCGTCCTCACACCTTCCGCACCCGTATGTTATTACCTGAATTGCTCTCGAGGCAACATGAAAAAGAGTGAATGCATGTTGATGGAAATAAAATATAATATTTTGTTTGATACAGCATGTTCCAGTGGAACTAACAATATGTATGTCGCAGGAGTTGTACTGGCAGTCACTGGCGTTCTCACGCTTTTGTTCTCGGTTGGAATCGTGTTATATTTCAGACGTAAGTAACTAAGTAACTAATCTACACAGTACTTATTAAATAGTTACAAAACAGTCGTTAAAACAGTGAAATATTAAGATGTATTAACTAGTTAACTGCTTATCTTATTTTGCAGGAAATGGAAGACTATGTCAAAGGTAAGCAAATGCCAGTAACATATATATTTAGGCGAGTATTAAATATTAAGAGTGTCAATGTTGATGTTTGTTTTTCTCTATTTTATTACATAACTAAAAAAAATAATACCCTTCATAAACATTGTTTGACCAAGTATTTAGAGCATCCTTATTCATGGTAACTTTTAAGAGTTCAGAGAACTGAAATGGATAACCACTCAATGCCCGTTTAGCATGTTTAGTCGGGACCTCATCTGCCAATTGCGTGTCCACGACTTTTGTTATCTATACGCACGTCTGTTTATTGTGATTCATTAAGATCAAAACAATAAACGTCATTATAGAGTATGTATCATTTCACAATAAAAAAGCGATATTGATCATGTTGCCATCATTGCTTATTCTTGTAAAACCTCATGCTTCCAAAAACAGCCAGGCGATTGACTGGAAAGATCAGTCATACAATCTTTTGTATACCTTATTGTTGCAGAAAAAGTCAGGTTCCAAAACAGAAGGAATGCCAGGATATACAACTTTCGGAACGAGGTAATTTCTGATTATTAATACGCTACTTATTATATTTATATTATCATCATATATTTACATTTAACACAATGTTTCTATCAATTATTTGTAACAGTTAATGCTTCTTTGAGTCTTAATGGTTTAGTATATATTGCACAACTAAGCACAACAAAACGGTTTCTTCTGTTCGCTTCTTACTAAACGAAAATGTATTTTAGAGTTAAGTTTTATTACCAATTTTTCTTACAGGTGGCAGACCTAAAACCGGAAATGAAAGGTAAGTCTACAACCATATCAGCTTTAAATATAATTAATGAATATCTTTCGAATAAGTGTATCACGATGACAACTGTATTATACACATTTGTTTTTATTCAAATATAATACAGATCTCCATATCAACAACTTGATACTAATGAGGTTGCCAAGCCGTCCGTGTATTCTGAAATCGGAGGACATCATCATGGTAAGGCATAGTGTCATATATATTAAGAATCACATGCAGTCGGTGTTTAATGCATATATATGTGTGTATTTATGGTAATTCCAACAGTGTGGCAAATGTTCGAGGTAATTCGCCCCTTCATCAAGAAACAATGAAAACAAACACAATCACGTGATATATGAACAGTGCTAGAAATACAATAAGATACAGCAAGATTAATCTATATGGCAGTTGAAAAAAAAAGAAACCTTGAGCTCAGATGTTAGAGCGACATGTACAGAATCAATGTTCTATGATTGAACGCTAAGTCAAATAGGATGTTTCCCGTGCTTGAAGATGCTTAATCTTAACAGACGTTTCGTCCCAAAATGATATAAAGTAGCAACCTCCGATAAATCTGACGATAGGAAGGGGACAAAATTTAAGTCTCGGAGCTCAGCGATATAATGTCAGGAATATTGCCGATGACATCGGGCGACTTAGCTTGAGTCTTTTTGTTTGGTTAACAATCCCATTAATCTAATGTTTACCTCATTGTAGGGTTTTAGGAACTTCTATGGCCATTTTTACGTTATCAACATGTAATAAGGTAGCATATGCGAAGAGGATTTGTACTATTTTGTGTGTATTTTTATATATCTATAAAGTTTGCATTTAAATGTACTAACTGCTTCATTATTGCTCATTAAATTAATTTCCGATATTATTTTATTTGTACTTTCAGTTAACCAAATTGATCCTGACAATGAAGGAGATGGTGGGTAGGTAGATTATCAACGCTTGTGATTCGCTGTGATTTGTAAGAAATATTAAAATCAGTTTTTTTAAACATTGATGTTGCAGATAAACTATATACCTTTAAATTAACAACCGCTTCCTTCTAATAACAGAAAGTACGAGTCGTTGGAGGGCCGTTCTAATCCAAACGTTTATGAAGAACTTCATACTACAACGTCTGGTACGTGTGATTTAATTCGTTTAGGGAAGCTTACGAGAATGATAAGAAACCTTTCTTTTAAATCCCTCCGTTTAACTGTATAAAAGAATAATGCCATGCTAATTGAACAACGATGAAATCGATAAATAAAATTATCAGTATTTACAAATTATCATCGATAATGTAGGACCATACTACTAATATACAATTTCTTTTATATGTGCTATACATATCTGTAAACTATATATATAATGATGATATGTATTTGGTGATATATAAGTAGGTTATGTTTTCTTACTATCTTAAGCACATCTATCTTTCCATGCTCGTATATATTCAGTTCTTTCTTTGTCAGGTAACAGAGGGACATATATCAATACTACCATCGCTTGTAGTGATTAGTGTTCATACAACATCATGAAACTCAGTGAGGCGATGTTCATCCAAGGTGTGGTTGGAGACAGGAGATCAAGGGAGACATTGTCCAGGTGTTATATTTGTGAAATGAAACCTTGACTGTTTTACTTTCATTGTCGTTTTCAAATGCATAAACACACAACTAGCATCAATTCATATGGAGTAAATATATAAATCACTAATCAGTATCATAAAAGTGACACGGGATACCCTATCAATTTCTCCTCGAACAGTGAAATGTTAACACAAAACTTATTAATTGATTATAAATTCATCGTTTATCTCTCTTAACGATTAAAGTATTATCGGTATATGATCGATTTTGTTAATATATTCGGTAAATTCCCTTAAACAAAGCTAGCCAGTTAACCACTGTCAGCTCTATTTTAGACTGTTTTTTTTTAATATCTAGTTGATTTAGGATGGGTTTTTCTGCATAGTAGAAATTCGGCTAAAGTGTTTTGAGCCGATCTGAAAGCATAATAATGCCATTGCTGTTTCGAACATTTCTGTGCAAGTGAATTGATATTTCCTGATAGCATTCTTGACATACTTATTGGCCGCCTTAATTGTTCTGTGTGATACAAAATACAATTAGTTAGCGATGCCTGAGTGATGTATCTCGGGTTAAAGTACAACCTACGCAGTATTCATTAAACTACATGTACATATTTTAAACCACTAAATTTTCCTACGTATCTCATTTTTTAAGCACAACACTAAATGTATTCCTATACTATAACATTATTTGAATTTTGTATATGCAAACTCTTATATTTTCTTATTTCATTGGTTTTTGTTTTGTTGTATTTTCTTTTTAAATGAGATTTTATGAAACTAATTCAGAACAAGGTAATATAACTTCGAGACGAAAAGTTCCGTGGGAAAATGGATATCACCATATCCGACCACTGCGATGGAAATGGATATCACCATATCCGACCACTGCGATGGAAATGCATATCAAATCTTTCTTCTGGGTGTTCGATCAGATGAACATGAAGAAATCGTCCGAGGTGTTCCGATTCACATCTCAGCAGACGACCACTTCCTTTGTTATCGCCGGTAAGAATGTCAGAGGGTGAATGTGTGTTGAATTCATCAGTATTAAATCATGAACATCCAAGCAACAAAAGGAAAAACATCTTACGTGTTATGTGCAGTTATTCTCATAGCGATTGAAAGTTATCAATCTAAAAGGAAGAGTAACCGATACGTATGTAGCCATACAGACCGGTTAGTCGCAGTAGCTGTTGGTTTTTATTTGTTGAACTTTTTTCTATTGAAATAAATATAGTTATTATGATTGTCCGTCTTTTTTCTGTTTAATCCAAATTGTATTCAACGTTATTTGAAGAAAGCATCAAATGATAATGAAACGACGTAATATGAGAGGGAACAGTTATAGTTGTTGTTATTTTTTTTTAAGACTGAAGTAATGGAATATTCCTTTTTTCTGTTTAACAAAACATCTGTGTGAACAAATAACGTGCAAAATAAACAGAAAATTAGTTGACATAAGTTGCAGTAAATTTATTTGGTATACATATTAATTTTTTATCACCAATATTTGGTGTTGTTGTTTTATTAACATATTGAATCAAACATTGAGTGTCTAAAATGTTTATGATAAATAAAATGATAGAAAATGATATATGGTTGAAGCCTTTTGTGTAATGAAGTCTTTTGTGTTTGATATTGGGTCCCCAAACTGATAGGGCATGTGATATGGATTGTACCATGTGACATTCTATATATATAGGGCAGCTAAGCACTTAGCTTAATTTATGTATCGGAAGGCCTGCACATTTCCAAATTTTCGTATTATTTTGCTACAAATTATACACGAGTTATTTCCCTTTGTAACTTATATTTTCATACATACTTATATGCCCCATGTCAAGCAGCTAGGAATTATGGGTAGCAGCTTTCCGATGCGCGCCATTAATAAATTGTCAACAGAGTTTTGTAATTTGAAGTTTTCTATTATTTTCATAAGTTTTTTAGGCCTTCTCACTTAACCCACCCACCCACTTCCTCCCCTGATTCTTTTATCTTCTTTTTTATGTTACTATATTGGATGATGTTTCACATGCCTGTTTGAAGGCGGAGTTTGGCAACCCCACACAGGCTTTTGTTGTAATTGACTACCATTGTAATTTTTATATGTTTATTTTTGGATGTTTTTTAATCATTATGTTATGCTATGTTAATTTTGTATTGTTAATTTGTAATTTGTTTGGAATTGATATTAAATGTCACCATATGCCATATATGGTGGCCATTTTCAATCTACACATTCTTTTTGTTGTCTGTGACAGGACCGAAGATGCATAAATATATATATACATGTATATCTTGAAATACAAATGTAAATAAATTGCCGTCATTCAAGTTGTTACTCTCTTGTATTACTCCACTTCTTTTTTAGTATACATCACCCCGGCAATCTGTTTATTTGTTTGCAAATGTACTAGTTTAAATGTTTACTCCCGGCAGTTTCTCGTTGATTAAACCGCTGTACAGTGTTGTGGTATACTTTTTACTCGAATTATTATTTTTTTCTTATCCCAAAACCTTTTTAAACTTTTCTTTTCTGTTATTTCCTTCTTTCTATTCTATATCTGTTCTCTTCTCTTCGCTGTTTTCTGCTGTCATGATAACTTTTCGTAGGGAAATTATTTTGTCTAGAAAGTTTCGATAATGAATAGAGGAAATGGAAATTAAAGAGTAATTCATTTGATATGTATGTCAAATTTGAATCTTAATTCCTAACATATAACATATGTTGTGATATTTGAATCACATCTCTATTCATCGCAGCCAACATTCCACCGTGACTTTGATCTGGAATAATCTCCATAATAATTCACAATCATTACAACCTTTCATTTTGTATATAAACGTTAAAGGTGCTAGACCTTCGACAGATAGTATTTTTTTTATCAATTTAAAACACAAATAGACTCGCATGTATTTTTCTTCGGGAATAAAAGTTACACACTTGACATTACTACCATCCTCGGAAAGTTTCATCTTCTTATTTACCTTTTAAATCTAAAATAAATAAATAATTAATTGCGTCCCGAAGAAATTCCATTTCGCTCCGCCTCCATATTGAATGAAATTATCTGATTGCGCATGCGCTGAAAACAGAAAGTAGGAACCACATGGCGAAGCGAGGAAGGCAACATGTGTTAGCCTAAAATCTCCAGAAAGAAGGAAGCATAAATTAGATTATGAAAAGAGATCGAAGAAAGGGAAGGATTTCAATCGGAGACTGCACAGACCATTGGCATTATAAACGACAATGGAATCGGAACTTATGCGGAAATGACACAGTTGAGTTTTTATTGGAGAGGCAAGTGTGTAACGTACACACATACGTAGTGTAACGTTCGGTCTGTTCTCATCTTTACTGAAAACTCTAAGCATATGATGCGATTGAATCAATGGATAGGATTTCTTTTGTGATATGTAGTGACTGCATATTCACTATTCATAGTTAACCAGCTTAAACTTCTTGATACATCACACCTGTATCAATCCAGCGAAATGGGACCGAAGGGGTAAAGCTAAGAAAGCGTTTCGGTTCGTTGGCGACAACAGGCACAGAATTGTGATTTTTCGCATTGGATAATATTGAAATGTTTATTTTTTTTTTTTCTAGTTTCATTAAAACCTCGCAATGAAAAGTTGTAGTTAAGTTAAGCAACATGCATTATATATAGTTTCCCCCGCTGATAATTAAGTCCACCATATTTGTTTTCTCTTGTATGTAAATATCTTCCCACAATCCACTGCGATCAAGGTCAAGTGTATGCAAAGAAGTTTATAATGTTCAACAGTTCGAATCTTTTTGGCTTCATTCCGATAATTTTTGACGTTATATAATTATTCTTTATTTGTATGTCTTAAATAGGCATATATATGTGGACTGAATTTCATTTGTTGTCAAAATACTAACAATTGATTACACTCTGTCGGAGGTGTAGCATCTTTTAGAGAACGAAGCCCATACGATAAAGAATTATGAAACCATTGATTAATCATAGCTATAGAATTATTCTTCATAGATGATTACTACGTGTTGTAAATCTTGATCAATGAGGGAAACTCATTCACGCTTAAGTTCTCATCAACAGCACATCACTAAGAAATGGGTAAATTAAAAAAAAAAATACAAAAATCTTTTATCAACAGTCATGTATTTTCGCTTAATGAAGTGAATTGTTACTTTATATATGTTGATTACCGAATGAGGTTATTCAAATATGTTGTAAAAAGGAAGCATGATAAACGTTTAGTCTAACCACAGATATGAAGGATGGAAATATATTGTCGACGTGGCATTCAATTCAAACAGACCTTTGTTCAACGTAACAAAACAAGTAAGATTTTATCAAAATTCATCTTACAGCGGGTAATAGTTCCGGCTACTGGTATTTACGGGATATTATGTGATGTGGTTTTTTTTTGATTGACAGCAGACCTACACTACGACACGGGGTATTCTATTTATAGTTGTATTTAGTAGTATACCGACCAGGAAGTTTACATACAACATGTACGTATACAGATATACGTCCAAAATGTACCTACAGAATCAACACGTATCTGTATCCAAAGTGACATAAAAATCTACTGGTTCATCTTACTACTATTGGCAGTCTCATCATCGTCAGGTACGTATAGAATGTACACTTACTCGTATCAACCCTGTCATTATATCAAAAAATGTAGCTGTCATTTTATTAATTTAGTGAGTCTTTTTAAATCGAGCCGAGTGACGTCATTAGACTGTTTGTTAGTGTGGTAACGATACCCCTAATACAGATATACAGATGGTGACGTGAACCTCAAATGTATCATAATATTTGTATTTGTTGTTTCACTATACAAAAGATAATGCAATGTAATCATTGTCAATTGACTGTTTACCTAGCGCCTGTATTATAGATATACGGTACCAAAGCTACCTGTGTGTCTCTTTGTTTGTCTGTCTGTCCGACTGTCCGATCGGCCGTTTGCCCGTCATTCGTCCGTTCTTCTCTTTCTGTTTTTTTTTCAAAGATAACACCTTGTAATAGTTACAAACCCTAACAGAATGAAACCGCTGCATGGTGTAGTTGTATATGCTACTAAATTCATATAAATGGGTGCTATATATTTTTGTATAAATTAAACAACTCATTTATGTCAGGTTATGATATGTTTTGTGATGCTGAGGATATTAACATTTTACGTCACGTGAAACCCTCACAAATCTCAATATGTTATCGCCATTACATATTGTGGGCACGGAAATGAGTTCAAAGGTGTCGCTTTCTGACTACGATGACAGAACAGCAAACACTATCATCACATTTCTCAGATAACACACACTTATATAACTGACTCAACAATGACTAGATAACCGAGCTCGTAGCATAGAGTGTGTGCGAGTCACCTAGTGGACTGTTCGAATGTTATTCCAAAAGCCCTACAGCCAATATGTTAGCATGAATACAAAAGCTAAAAATAAAATACATACTTTGGAGAGTGATATTTAAACCTCTATTATGGTATAAGATTAACGAAACATGAAAATATATGTTGTTGGATTGTTGTTGCAAATATATGTTATTTATTAATGAACCCGGAAATTATCAAAATATAGCATTTTCATGACCTTAACGTTAAATGTTAATCGTGATATATCAAAATCAATATGTATATGAAACATTTCGAAGTAAACCGGAATATTAGTTTGAATTCAGGGAAACATTGCTGGTCGCGTATGTAACGACTGACCTTAAGAATGCCATCATACATAGGATATTCGTAATGTTACCATTAAGCTATCGAAAAGCTGAGAAACGTGTGTTGTCGTAGTCGTGTCTCTTGGGAAGGCACTTTACCCTAATTGCTCTGGATGGCATTCGACGGGCCTTTCGTATGTTGTTCAATAGTCATAAACTACAAGGAGAGCGCGCCTCAAAATGACACTGACTGTTTGTTCATCTGACGAAACAAACAAATATATCGATTAACTGACCGCCGCCAACAGTATAGTTGTAAATTCCTGGAATCAATCTCTTAACTGTATCTAAGATTCCTCAATGAACCACTGAAGCCTCAGCATCATATGAAGTTTTTATTTAGGTAAGACAAAGTTATGTTTCTCGTTTTGATATGACTGTTTACACATATTCGCCATTTCCGGGTTGTGTAATGTTTTACTGATCATGTGAATTGTTCTAATAATTGATATTTCATAAAAAAATACATGTAGGCTAATAGTATGACAATGAATGTTTTATAACTTTAACACTCCACAGTTTATAATTGTATAACTCATATCAAACCATAAGCCATGTATAACTAATGGTTATAAACCGTTAATTTATTAGTTAACAATTATAGGAAAGTTTGAAAAAGATGGGTATGCAAAAACCCGAGTAGTTATGGAGATAAATTGTTTATGAGATATATAATTATGTATTAATTGCGTCTACGAGCGGACAATTATGAACCTGTTGTTCATACGCATGTCTCTCTGATTTTATCGAATTCCGACAGTAGTAGGGAAAGTGGGGTCTCTGGCACAGCACCACCCACTATATATCAATAGTACTGGCTGGAACCACCCCAGGGTGGTTCCAGGGTGGTTCCTTATGTGACGATGACGTCACGGAATTCCATTTCAGATCTATATTTAGACGGCGGATTGCATGAATAAACAAACATGTTTTGACATGTTGTAACATTCACACAGCCTGCCATGTTACTACATATCAGGAAAAAAAACAATAATTTCCCTGTACAACCGTTTTATTTCTGTCGTCGAAACAAGTTAATGTCCTGCGTTGTATATACTGAAATCTTACGCTATGCTTATCAACACATACAACTCGAGGCGAAACTAGGTCAAACACTTTCAATGTATATCTAAACGTATAGTATACGTTATATTTCGTTAACAGAGATTAAACAAACGACAGTGTATACGATAACCTATCGTGTATCTGAAATAACCAACCTTTAATGGTCGAAGTGATTATTCCTCCAACGAACATAACAGAATACAAAATGTCGTATATACTATAGGCCAAGTCCGTATGTTGGACATACGTATGTGTGTGTGTACATGCGTATAAGATTTTAAATTCCCTAGTATATACACATGTGTTAGCCTTGCGGGTTAACGCTGGGTCTATGAATAATGGAAAAAAAACACTTTTTTTTTTTCTTAAATATGTACATTTTTTTTTATTTTCCCCGTCGCGATTGAATGAATGTAGGCCGGAGAGCCATCCCACATCCATCCTTACAAAGAATACCTACTCTATCATGGACAAATAAATATTTACAACTAAATGAGAGCCATCTATCACCCATATTAGAGTACTAAAGCGATCTGTGAACACCCTTTCTCATATTACGGGGTCCTGACATTGGACCTTTCCAGGATAGTTCACTCTCCTACAAATCGGTTATATCAGACGCGCGTATCCAGGAGTTGAATTTCTTTGGCCAATGAAGCCATTTCACAAAATATTGTTTGTTTCGTCCTTTTCCTCTGGTCTTCAATACGTTTTCCACTTTCCACATATCATCATCACGAACTTCCACCTTCTGGAGTTCCGACTGATAAAATAATCTCGTCTCCATCATAGTCTTTGACTCTATATACAGGTAGACCTCCACGTAGTATTTTCTGAGAAATAGTAAATATCTCTCCCGTCCATTTTTCGTCGTACTCTCGGGAGAAAAGGTTTCTCAAATGAGACAACCGTTCCTTATCTCCAACCTTGAATTTGAACGGTTTATGAGTCTTCTTCGTTTTTCTCGGGTTTTGTTGTTTCTTCGGCCAATACATTCTCCACCAGACAGAAGTTTCCTTGTCTTTAGTTACATTTGCTGGGGTCATACCGATCGTCCTATGATACGTCTGATTGTAGCTTTCGGCGAACGTTTGTAATTTCTTCACGTATTCATAGTGTCTTCTGTGCGTGAAATATCTGTACAATCTGGATTTTATTGATGACTCTCTCAGACACCGCTGCTTTGGATTCGTTTTGCGCATATAGATGTTGTATGCCGTATCGTTCCAAAAGCGAATTGACCTCTTTTGATCTAAATTCTTGGCCTTTATCGGTACGTATCCGACCGATGCCTTAGCTACAGATGTTCCTTTTTTGTCTTTTAGAGGTCTCATCCACAGATACTTGGAGAACACGACTATGACTATGAGTACGTAGGCATAACCATCATTTTCACTCTTGAATTTGACCATGTCCATGAGATCAGCCGACCATTGGTCGTCGATGCCCGTCACCACTATCCTGTTCTTTTTGACCGGTTTTCGGATTGATCTCTGAAGGCTGTATGGCTCTTGACGTTGTAACCATTTTCTTATTTTATATTTGCTGATGACGTATTTCCCGGCCTTTCGCACATATCTATATAGTTTGTCGGGCCCCGAGAAACTCCCCACATTTGCAGGGTTAAAATAAATGTCTCTTAGATAATCCTCCCAAGAAAGCATCCTTCCTTGTTGACTTCTAGACGTTAAAATGAACCTTTTAGACGCGATACACCATATTTATATCAGTTTTCATCTGCTTCGGAGTCATCATCCGATTTTTCATCTTCGGAGTCATCGTCTGATCCATCATCTTCGGAGTCATCGTCCCACAACTCTTCTAAACCATGACGATTCTTTTTAAGCGCCATCTTGATCGCTTTACTATCTCCATAACCATCTTCTATGAATTCTGTTACATCATCCATGATCTGTTTGTGAATCTTGCCATTTCGTAGCTGAATAATGTACTGGATAATGGCTTTATAATTTTGGTAAAATTGCTTCATATCTTCAGAGTCCATCTTCTCATTTGCTTTTGTTTGACGAAAGCCATCGACCTATAATCGTAAGGTGAGAGCCCCCGCTCTAAAATTGTAAGGCGAGAGCCATCGCCCTATAATCGTAACGGCAGAGCCACAGCCCTATAATAAAAAGGCGAGAGTCACCGCCACATGACCGTAAGACGAACGCCACCACCCTAGACCGTAAGGCGAGACCCACCGCCCTATAATTGGAAGACGAGACCCACCGCCCTATAATCGTAAGGCGAGGGCCATCACCCTAGAACCGTAGGACAAGAGCCACCAACCTACAATCGTAAGACGAAAGCCACCAACCTTGGACCGTAAGGCGAGAGCCACCGCTCGATATATAACCGTTAGGCGAGAGCCACCGCCCTAGAACTGTAGGACGAGAGCCACCGCCCTAGAACCGTATGGCCAGAGCCACCGCCACATGACCGTAAGACCAAAGCCACCGCCTTAAAATCGTAAGGCGAGAGCCACCATCCTAGAACCGTCAGACGAGAGCCACAGCCCTATAATCATAAGGCGAGAGTCACCTCCACATGACCGTAAGACGAGAGCCACCGCCCTAGACCGTAAGGCGAGAGCTACCTCCCTATAATCGTAAAGCGAGATCCGCCGTCCTATAATCATAAGGCGAGAGCCACCGCCACATGACCGTAAGACGAGAGCCACCGTCTTATAACCGTAAAGCGAGAGAAACCACCATATAATCGTAGGGCGAGACCCACCAACCTAGGACCGTAAAGCGAGACCCACCGCCCTATAATCGGAAGGCGAGAACAACCGCCCTAAAACCGCCACATGACCGTCAGACGAGAGCCACCGCCCTAGACCATAAGGCGAGAGCCACCGCCCTATAATCGTAATTCGCCATAGTACCATAAAGCGAGAGCAACTCCCTAGGACCATAAGACGATTGCCACCGCCCTAGAACCGTAAGACGTGAATCACCATTCTAGAGCCGTAGGACGAGAGCCACCGCCCTAGAACATTAAGGCGAGAGCCACCGCACTATAATCGTCAGGGGAGAGCAACCGGACTATAATCGTAAGGCGAGAGCCACTGCCCTATAATCGTAGGACAAGAGCCACCGCCCTAGGACCGTATGGCCAGAGCCATCGCTACATGACCGTAAGACGAGAGCCACCGCCCTAGAATCGTAAGGCGAGAGCCACCGTCCTATAATCGTAAAGCGAGAGCCACCGCCCTATTACCGTAAGGCGAGTGCCACCACCCTATAATCGCAAGGCGAGAGCTATCAACCTAGGACCGTAAGGCGAGAGCCACCACCCTATAATCGTAAGGCGAGAGCCACCACCCTAGAACCGTAAGGCGAGTACCACCGCACTATAATCGTATGGCGAGAGCCACCGCCCTAGAACCGTAAGAGAGAGCCACCGCCCTAGGACCGTAGGTCGAAAGCCATCGACCTATAATCGTAAGGTGAGAGCCCCTGCTCTAAAATTGTAAGGCGAGAGCCATCGCCCTATAATCGTAACGCCAGAGCCACAGCCCTATAATAAAAAGGCGAGAGCCACCGCCCATTGACCGTAAGACGAAAGCCACCGCCCTAGACCGTAAGGCGAGACCCACCGCCCTATAATCGGAAGACGAGAGCCACCGCCCTATAACCGTAAGGCGAGAGCCACCACTCTATAATCGTAAGGCGAGGGCCATCACCCTAGAACCGTAGGACAAGAGCCACCAACCTAGAACCGTAAGACGAGAGCCACCAACCTTGGACCGTAAGGCGAGAGCCACCGCTCGATATATAACCGTTAGGCGAGAGCCACCGCCCTAGAACGGTAGGACGAGAGCCACCGCCCTAGAACCGTATGGCCAGAGCCACCGCCATATGACCGTAAGACGAAAGCCACCGCCTTAAAATCGTAAGGCGAGAGCCACCGCCCTATAATCGTAAGGCGAGAGCCACAGCCCTATAATCCTAAGGCGAGAGCCAACACCCTAGACCGTAGGACAAGAGCCACCGCCCTATAATCATAAGGCGAGAGCCACCGCCACATGACCGTAAGACGAGAGCCACCGCCCTATAATCGTAAAGCGAGATCCACCGCCCTATAATCGTAAGGCGAGAGCCACCGCCACATGACCGTGAGACGAGAGCCACCGCCCTATAATCGTAAAGCGAGATCCGCCGTCCTATAACCGTAAAGCGAGAGAAACCACCATATAATCGTAGGGCGAGACCCACCAACCTAGGACCGTAAAGCGAGAGCCACCATCCTATATAGCAAGGCGAGAGTCACACACCTAGGGCCGTAAGGCGAGACCCACATCCCTATAATCGTAAGGCGCAAGTCACCGCCTAATAATCGTAAGGCGAGAGCCAACGCCCTAGAACCGTAGAACAAGAGCCACCGCCCTGAACCGTAAGGCGAGAGCCACCGCCCTATAATCGTAATTCGCCATAGTACCATAAGGCGAGAGCTACTCCCTAGGACCATAAGACGATTGCCACCGCCCTAGAACCGTAAGACGTGAATCACCATTCTAGAGCCATAGGACGAGAGCCACCGCCCTAGAACATTAAGGCGAGAGCCAACGCACTATAATCTTAAGGGGAGAGCAACCGGACTATAATCGTAAGGCGAGAGCCACTGCCCTATAATCGTAGGACAAGAGCCATCGCCCTAGGACCGTATGGCCAGAGCCATCGCCACATGACCGTAAGACGAGAGCCACCGCCCTATAATCGTAAGGCGAGACTCACCGCCCTATAATCATAAGGCGAGAGTCACCGCCACATGACCGTAAGACGAGAGCCACCGCCATATCATCGTATAGCGAGATCCGCCGTCCTATAACCGTAAAGCGAGAGAAACCACCATATAATCGTAGGGCGAGACCCACCAACTTAGGACCGTAAAGCGAGAGCCACCACCCTATATAGTAAGGCGAGACTCACACACCTAGGGCCGTAAGGCGAGACTCACTTCCCTATAATCGTTAGGCGAGAGCCACCGCCCTAGGACCGTATGGCCAGAGCCATCGCCACATGACCGTAAGACGAGAGCCACCGCCCTATTACCGTAAAGCGAGAGCCACCACCCTATAATCGTAAGGCGAGACTCACCGCCCTATAATCATAAGGCGAGAGTCACCGCCACATGACCGTAAGACGAGAGCCACCGCCATATCATCGTATAGCGAGATCCGCCGTCCTATAACCGTAAAGCGAGAGAAACCACCATATAATCGTAGGGCGAGACCCACCAACTTAGGACCGTAAAGCGAGAGCCACCACCCTATATAGTAAGGCGAGACTCACACACCTAGGGCCGTAAGGCGAGACTCACTTCCCTATAATCGTTAGGCGAGAGCCACCGCCCTAGGACCGTATGGCCAGAGCCATCGCCACATGACCGTAAGACGAGAGCCACCGCCCTATTACCGTAAAGCGAGAGCCACCACCCTATAATCGTAAGGCGAGAGCCACCGCCCTATAATCGTAAGGCGAGACTCACCGCCCTATAATCATAAGGCGAGAGTCACCGCCACATGACCGTAAGACGAGAGCCACCGCCCTATCATCGTATAGCGAGATCCACCGTCCTATAACCGTAAAGCGAGAGAAACCACCATATAATCGTAGGGCGAGACCCACCAACCTAGGACCGTAAAGCGAGAGCCACCACCCTATATAGTAAGGCGAGACTCACACACATAGGGCCGTAAGGCGAGACTCACTTCCCTATAATCGTTAGGCGAGAGCCACCGCCCTAGGACCGTATGGCCAGTGCCACCGGCCTATAATCGTAAAGCGAGAGCCACCACCCGGTAATCGTAAAGGGGAGAGCCATCAACCTAGGACCGTAAGGCGAGAGCGACCACACTATAATCGCAAGGCGAGAGCCACCACCCTAGAACCGTAAGGCGAGTACCATCGCACTATAATCGTAGGGCAAGAGCCACCGCCCTAGAGCCGTAAGACGAGAGCCGCCGCCCTAGGACCATAAGACGAATGCCACCGCCCTAGAACCGTAAGACGTGAATCACCATTCTAGAGCCGTAGGACGAGAGCCACCGCCCTAGAACATTAAGGCGAGAGCCACCGCACTATAATCGTAAGGGGAGAGCAACCGGACTATAATCGTAAGGCGAGAGCCATTGCCCTATAATCGTAGGACAAGAGCCAACGCCCTAGGACCGTATGGCCAGAGCCATCGCCACATGACCGTAAGACGAGAGCCACCACCCTAGAATCTTAAGGCGAGAGCCACCGCCATATAATCGTAAAGCGAGAGCCACCGCCCTATTACCGTAAGGCGAGTACCACCGCACTATAATCGTAAGACGAGAGCCACCGCCCTATTACCGTAAGGCGAGAGCAACCACCCTATAATCGTAAGACGAGAGCCACCACCCTAGAACCGTAAGGCGAGTACCACCGCACTATAATCGTATGGCGAGAGCCACCGCCCTAGAACCGTAATAGAGAGCCGCCGCCCTAGGACCGTAGGACGAAAGCCATCGACCTATAATCGTAAGGTGAGAGCCCCCGATCTAAAATCAAGAGGCGAGAGCCACCGCTCTATAATCGTAACACCAGAGGCACAGCCCTATAATCAAAAGGCGAGAGTCACCGCCACATGACCGTAAGACGAAAGCCACCGCCCTAGACCGTAAGGCGAGAGCTACCTCCCTATAATCGTAAAGCGAGATCCGCCGTCCTATAACCGTAAAGCGAGACCCACCACTCTATAATCGTAAGGCGAAAGCCACCGCCCTATAACCGTAAGGCGAGAGCCATCGCCCTATAACCGTAAGGCGAGAGTAACCACTCTATAATCGTAATGCGAGGGCCATCACCCTAGAACCGTAAGACGAGAGCCACCAACCTTGGACCGTAAGGCGAGAGCCACCGCTCGATATATAACCGTTAGGCGAGAGCCACCGCCCTAGAACGGTAGGACGAGAGCCACCGCCCTAGAACCGTATGGCCAGAGCCACCGCCATATGACCGTAAGACGAAAGCCACCGCCTTAAAAACGTAAGACGAGAGCCCCCGCCCTAGAATCGTGAGGTGGGAACCACCGCCCTATAACCGTAGGACGAGAGCCACCGCCCTAGAACCGTACGGCCAGAACCACCGCCACATGACCGTAAGACGAGAGCCACCACCCTAAATCGTAAGGAGAGAGCTACAGCCCTATAATCGGAGGGCGAGAGCCACCGCCCTATAACCGTAAGGCGAGAGCCACCACTATATATCGTAAGACGAGAGCCACCAACCTAGGACCGTAAGACGAGAGCCACGCCATATAATCGTAGGGCGAGAGCCACCACCTTAATATAATCGTAAGGTGAGAGCCCTTTAACAGTAAGGCGAGAGCCACCGCCCTAGACGAGAATCATCGCCCTATAATCGGAAGGCGAGAGCAACCGCCACATGACCGTGAGACGAGAGCCACCGCCCTAAAATCGTAAGGCGAGAGCCACCGCCCTATAATCGTAAGGCGAGACCCACCGCCACATGACCGTAAGACGAGACCCGCCGCCCTAGAACCGTAAGGCGAGAGCCACCGCCCTATAATCGCAAAGCGAGATCCACCGCCCTATAATCGTAAGGCGAGAGCCACCGCCACATGACCGTGAGACGAGAGCCACCGCCCTATAATCGTAAAGCGAGATCCGCCGTCCTATAACCGTAAAGCGAGAGAAACCACCATATAATCGTAGGGCGAGACCCACCAACCTAGGACCGTAAAGCGAGAGCCACCATCCTATATAGCAAGGCGAGAGTCACACACCTAGGGCCGTAAGGCGAGACCCACATCCCTATAATCGTAAGGCGCAAGTCACCGCCTAATAATCGTAAGGCGAGAGCCAACGCCCTAGAACCGTAGAACAAGAGCCACCGCCCTGAACCGTAAGGCGAGAGCCACCGCCCTATAATCGTAATTCGCCATAGTACCATAAGGCGAGAGCTACTCCCTAGGACCATAAGACGATTGCCACCGCCCTAGAACCGTAAGACGTGAATCACCATTCTAGAGCCATAGGACGAGAGCCACCGCCCTAGAACATTAAGGCGAGAGCCAACGCACTATAATCTTAAGGGGAGAGCAACCGGACTATAATCGTAAGGCGAGAGCCACTGCCCTATAATCGTAGGACAAGAGCCATCGCCCTAGGACCGTATGGCCAGAGCCATCGCCACATGACCGTAAGGCGAGACTCACCGCCCTATAATCATAAGGCGAGAGTCACCGCCACATGACCGTAAGACGAGAGCCACCGCCATATCATCGTATAGCGAGATCCGCCGTCCTATAACCGTAAAGCGAGAGAAACCACCATATAATCGTAGGGCGAGACCCACCAACTTAGGACCGTAAAGCGAGAGCCACCACCCTATATAGTAAGGCGAGACTCACACACCTAGGGCCGTAAGGCGAGACTCACTTCCCTATAATCGTTAGGCGAGAGCCACCGCCCTAGGACCGTATGGCCAGAGCCATCGCCACATGACCGTAAGACGAGAGCCACCGCCCTATTACCGTAAAGCGAGAGCCCCCGCTGTAAAATCGTAAGGCGAGACTCACCGCCCTATAATCATAAGGCGAGAGTCACCGCCACATGACCGTAAGACGAGAGCCACCGCCCTATCATCGTATAGCGAGATCCGCCGTCCTATAACCGTAAAGCGAGAGAAACCACCATATAATCGTAGGGCGAGACCCACCAACCTAGGACCGTAAAGCGAGAGCCACCACCCTATATAGTAAGGCGAGACTCACACACCTAGGGCCGTAAGGCGAGACTCACTTCCCTATAATCGTTAGGCGAGAGCCACCGCCCTAGGACCGTATGGCCAGTGCCACCGGCCTATAATCGTAAAGCGAGAGCCACTACCCTATTTCCGTCAGGCGAGAGCCACCACCCGGTAATCGTAAAGGGGAGAGCCATCAACCTAGGACCGTAAGGCGAGAGCGACCACCCTATAATCGCAAGGCGAGAGCCACCGCCCTAGAGCCGTAAGACGAGAGCCGCCGCCCTAGGACCGTAGGACGAAAGCCATCGCCCTAGGACCGTAGGACGAAAGCCATCGCCCTATAATCGTAAGGTGAGAGCCCCCGCTCTAAAATCGTCAGGCGAGAACCCCCCCCCCCCCCCCCCCCCTATAATCGTATGGCAAGAGCCACAGCCCTAGAGCCGTAAGACGAGAGCCGCCGCCCTATAACCGTAAGGCGAGAGCCACCACTCTATAATCGTAAGGCAAGGGCCACCAGCCTAGAACCGTAAGACGAGAGCCACCAACCTTGGACCGTAAGGCGAGATCCATCGCTCGATCGATAACCGTAAGGCGAGAGCCACCGCTCGATCGATAACCGTAAGGCGAGAGCCACCCTAGAACCGTATGGCCAGAGCCACCGCGACATTACCGTAAGACGAAAGCCACCGCCTTAAAATCGTAATGCGAGAGCCACCGCCCTATAATCGTAAGGCGAGAGCCACAGCCCTATAATCATAAGGCGAGAGCCACCGCTTCATGACCGTAAGACGAGAGCCACCGCCCTATAATCGTAAAGCGAGATCCGCCGTCCTATAACCGTAAAGCGAGAGAAACCACCATATAATCGTAGGGCGAGACCCACCAACCTAGGACCGTAAAGCGAGAGCCACCATCCTATATAGCAAGGCGAGAGTCACACACCTAGGGCCGTAAGGCGAGACCCACATCCCTATAATCGTAAGGCGCAAGTCACCGCCTAATAATCGTAAGGCGAGAGCCAACGCCCTAGAACCGTAGAACAAGAGCACCGCCCTGAACCGTAAGGCGAGAGCCACCGCCCTAAGAAATGAAGCCTTTGGGGGGCCCCAGGACCATAAGCGACCACCGCCTAAACGAAAGGGGAAATCACCCTAACTAGGCGGAGCCACCGCCAAAAATTAAGGGCGAGAGCCAAACGCAAAATCTTAAAGGGGGAAACCCGGGGCTATAACGAAAAGGGGGGAAACCCCTTTTCCTAGGAAAGACCACCCTAGGACCGAGCAGACCCACCCCATAGTAAGCGAGACAACCCCTACGAAAGGCGAGAACCCCCTTAATTAAGGCGGAGCCACCGACAGACTGCAGAGCCCGCCAACCGTAAGCGAGACCCCGCCATAACCTTTTAAAGCGAGAGCCACATATAATCGTAGGGCGGACCCACCCCTTGGGCCTAAACGAGAGCCACCCCCATTATGGGCGAGACCACCCCGGGGCCCGTAAGGGCGAGATCCCCTTTCCTAAAACGTTAGGCGGGGACCACCCCAAGGATGGGCCCGGGGCCACCAATGACCGTAAACGGGGCCCACCCCCCTATAGAAGCGAGGCCCCCACCCAAACGTAAGGCGAGATCACCCCATAATCTAAGGGAGGACCGCCCAGACCGAAAGCAGAGCCCGCCAATACTTTAAGGGGCCCCGCCTATAAACCGAAAGCGAGAGAAACCACCTAAATTGGGGGCGGGGACCCCCCCCTTAACGTAAGCGAGACCACCCCCTATATATAAGGCGAGACCCCCCACAGGGGCCGTAAGGGCAGACCACCCCCTAATCGTTAGGGAACACCCCCCTAAACCTTTATCCCAGGCCACCCAGACCGTGGGGCGAGACCCCCCTAACCTTTAAAAGCGAGAGCCCCCACCCTAAAGTAAGGCGAGCCCCCGCCCAATAACTTTAAGGCGAGATCACCCCCATAATCTGGCGAGAGCCCCGCCAGACCGAAGCAGGCCACCGCCTATATCTTTTAAGCGGGGCCATCCCTATCCTTTTAAAGCGAGGGGCCAAACCTTAATCGTAGGGGGGAGCCCCCCCTAGGCCGAAAAAGCGAGAGCCACCCCCCCATATGAAGGCGAGACCACCCTAGGGCCGAAAGGGCGGATCCCCCTAAGTAGGGAAGCCCCCCCTAGGACCGTAGGCCAGCCAGGGCCTAAAATCGTAAGGGAGCCCCCCTACCCGTCAGGGGACCCCCCCCCTAATCGAAAAGGGGAAGAGCCAAAACCTGGGACCGTAAGGAGAGCCCCCCTTATCGAAGGGCGAGGCCACACCCCAAACCGTAAGCAGGGCCCCCCCCTGGGACGTAGCCGAAAGCCACCCCTGGCCCGTAGGCGAAACCACGCCCATAAGTAAGGGAGAGCCCCCGCTCAAAACTTTAGGGAGAACCCCCCCCCCCCCCCCTTATTTTAAGGCAAAGCCACCCCCTAAACCTTTAAGCGGAGCCCCCCCTATAACGAAAGGGGCGAGAGCCCCCCATAATTAAGGCGGGGCCCCACCCCTAAAAACCGAAAAGACGAGAGCCACCCCTTACCGTAAGCGAGATCCCGCCTCGCGAAAACCCGTAAGGCGGGCCCCCCACAAAACCCTTTTAGGCGAGAGCCCCCCTAAAGAGGAGAGCCCCCCACTTACCGAAAGCAAAACCCCCCCTTAAATGAATGGAAGCCCCCCCCCATAATCGAACAGGCCCACCCTTTTAATCAAAAAAACCCCCTTCGCCTAAACGAGAACCCCCAAAGTGCAATTGCCGCCTAAACCGTAACGGGGAGAAACCAATTTTAATCTAGCGAGCCCACCAACCTAGGACCTAAACAGACCCCCACCATAGAACAGATTCACAACCTGGGGCCGAAGGGGCCCAATCCAAATCGAAGGGCCAACCGCCCTAAAAATTAAAGGCGGAGCCAACGCCCCTAAACCCGTGCAAGAGCCACCGCCAAAACCGTAAGGCGACCCCACCGCCCCCCCAAACCCCCCCCTTACCAAAGGCCGGGTTTCCCCCTAGGCCCATAAGACGATCCACCCCCCTAAAACCGTAAGCGGTAATCCCATTTGGGCCGGCCCACCCTGAACAAGGCGAGACCCAAAACCCGCACTATAATTTAAGGGGGGCAACCCGGGATATTCTAAGCGAGAGCCACCCCCAAATGTAGGACAAGAGCCACCCCCGGGACCTTATCCGGCCTCCCCCCCCCTAAACGAGACCCCGCCTATAACGAAAAAGGGGAGACCCTCACCCCCCCCTTAAAATCTGGCGGGGGCCCCCCCCCTTTTTGGGAACCCCCTTCCTTCAAAACCAAAATCCGGCCAAATTACCAAAAGGAGAAAACCCCCCCCCCAATAGTGGGGCGAGACCCACAACCCCTTAGGCCGAATAAAACGAGCCCCCACCACCCCCTAAAGTTCCCCCCGGGAAATCACACCCCCAAGGGGGCCCCCGTTATAAGCGGGGACCACCCCTATAATCGTGGGAGGCCACCCCCCTAACATGGGAGAGCACCGCACAGGGACCTAAGACGAGAGCACCGCCTACCCCGTAAGCGAGACCCCCCCTTAACCGTAAAGCGAGAAAAACCCCTATAATCTGGGCGAGAACCCCCAAACTTGGACCGAAAAGCGAGAGCCCACCCCCTATATGTAAGGGAGACCCCCGGGGCCGTAAGGCGAGGACCACCCCAAAGGGGGGGCCCACCCCCCTAAGGGCCGAGACCCACAAAAAAGGAAAACCCCCGTTTAAAAGCAGACACCACCCTAAAATGAAGGCGGGGCCACCCCAAAACGAAAGGGGAATCCCCCGCCCATAATCTTAGGCGAAGCACCGCCCAAGAGTAAAGAGAGCCACCGCCACAATAAGCGGACCCCGCCAAAACCCGTAAAGCGAGAGCCCCCCTATAATGAAAGGGCGAGACCCACCCCCTGGGATTTAAACGGACCACCCCCCTATATTAAGGCGAATACCACAGGGGCCGAAGGGCGAGACCCCCCCCTATAATCGTTAGGGAGACCCCCGTCTATAACCCCGAAAGCGAGAACCCCCCTTATGAAAAGGGGAGCCCCACAACCGGGGACCGTAAGGGAGGGCAACCACCTATAAGAAGGGGGGCCACACCCTGCGTAAGGCGAGACCATCCTAAAATGTAGGCAAGAGCCCCCGCCCTGGGGCCCGAAATTGGCAGGCCCCGCCCTAACCGTAGGCGAAGCCACCCCCGGGGGTAACCCCGTAAAGGGGAGCCCAAAAAAAAAAAAAAAAAAAAAAAAAGAAACAAAAAAAAAAACAAAAAAAAAAAAAAAATGCCAAAAAAAAAAAAAACCAAATCAACGAACAACACAAAACAAAAAAAAAAAACAAATAAACAAAAAATAAAACATACCACAAAAAAATAAAAAAAACCCCCCCCCCCCCCCCCCCCCCCCCCCCACCCCCCCCCCCCCCCCCCCCCCCCCCCCCCCCCCCCCCACCCCCGCCCTATAATCGTATGGCAAGAGCCACAGCCCTAGAGCCGTAAGACGAGAGCCGCCGCCCTATAACCGTAAGACGAGAGCCACCGCCCTATAACCGTAAGGCGAGAGCCACCACTCTATAATCGTAAGGCAAGGGCCACCAGCCTAGAACCGTAAGACGAGAGCCACCAACCTTGGACCGTAAGGCGAGATCCATCGCTCGATCGATAACCGTAAGGCGAGAGCCACCGCTCGATCGATAACCGTAAGGCGAGAGCCACCCTAGAACCGTATGGCCAGAGCCACCGCGACATTACCGTAAGACGAAAGCCACCGCCTTAAAATCGTAATGCGAGAGCCACCGCCCTATAATCGTAAGGCGAGAGCCACAGCCCTATAATCATAAGGCGAGAGCCACCGCTTCATGACCGTAAGACGAGAGCCACCGCCCTATAATCGTAAAGCGAGATCCGCCGTCCTATAACCGTAAAGCGAGAGAAACCACCATATAATCGTAGGGCGAGACCCACCAACCTAGGACCGTAAAGCGAGAGCCACAACCCTATATAGTAAGGCGAGAGTCACACACCCAGGAGAGCCACCGCCCTATAATCGTAATTTGAGATCCACCACCCTATAATCGTAAGGCCACAGTCACCAACCTAGAGCCGTAAGGCGAGACCCACCGCCCTATAACCGTAAGGCGAGAACCACCACCCTGTAATCGTAAGGCGAGAGCCACCGCCATAGAATCGTAAGGCAAAAGCAACGCCATAGTACCATAAGGCGAGAGCTACTCCTTAGGACCATAAGACGATTGCCACCGCCCTAGAACCGTAAGACGTGAATCACCATTCTAGAGCCGTAGGACGAGAGCCACCGCCCTAGAACATTAAGGCGAGAGCCACCGCACTATAATCGTAAGGGGAGAGCAACCGGACTATAATCGTAAGGCGAGAGCCATTGCCCTATAATCGTAGGACAAGAGCCAACGCCCTAGAATCTTAAGGCGAGAGCCACCGCCATATAATCGTAAAGCGAGAGCCACCGCCCTATTACCGTAAGGCGAGAGCAACCACCCTATAATCGTAAGACGAGAGCCACCACCCTAGAACCGTAAGGCGAGTACCACCGCACTATAATCGTATGGCGAGAGCCACCGCCCTAGAACCGTAATAGAGAACCGCCGCCCTAGGACCGTAGGACGAAAGCCATCGACCTATAATCGTAAGGTGAGAGCCCCCGATCTAAAATCAAGAGGCGAGAGCCACCGCTCTATAATCGTAACACCAGAGGCACAGCCCTATAATCAAAAGGCGAGAGTCACCGCCACATGACCGTAAGACGAAAGCCACCGCCCTAGACCGTAAGGCGAGAGCTACCTCCCTATAATCGTAAAGCGAGATCCGCCGTCCTATAACCGTAAAGCGAGACCCACCACTCTATAATCGTAAGGCGAAAGCCACCGCCCTATAACCGTAAGGCGAGAGCCATCGCCCTATAACCGTAAGGCGAGAGTAACCACTCTATAATCGTAATGCGAGGGCCATCACCCTAGAACCGTAAGACGAGAGCCACCAACCTTGGACCGTAAGGCGAGAGCCACCGCTCGATATATAACCGTTAGGCGAGAGCCACCGCCCTAGAACGGTAGGACGAGAGCCACCGCCCTAGAACCGTATGGCCAGAGCCACCGCCATATGACCGTAAGACGAAAGCCACCGCCTTAAAAACGTAAGACGAGAGCCCCCGCCCTAGAATCGTGAGGTGGGAACCACCGCCCTATAACCGTAGGACGAGAGCCACCGCCCTAGAACCGTACGGCCAGAACCACCGCCACATGACCGTAAGACGAGAGCCACCACCCTAAAATCGTAAGGAGAGAGCTACAGCCCTATAATCGGAGGGCGAGAGCCACCGCCCTATAACCGTAAGGCGAGAGCCACCACTATATAATCGTAAGACGAGAGCCACCAACCTAGGACCGTAAGACGAGAGCCACGCCATATAATCGTAGGGCGAGAGCCACCACCTTAATATAATCGTAAGGTGAGAGCCCTTTAACAGTAAGGCGAGAGCCACCGCCCTAGACGAGAATCATCGCCCTATAATCGGAAGGCGAGAGCAACCGCCACATGACCGTGAGACGAGAGCCACCGCCCTAAAATCGTAAGGCGAGAGCCACCGCCCTATAATCGTAAGGCGAGACCCACCGCCACATGACCGTAAGACGAGACCCGCCGCCCTAGAACCGTAAGGCGAGAGCCACCGCCCTATAATCGCAAAGCGAGATCCACCGCCCTATAATCGTAAGGCGAGAGCCACCGCCACATGACCGTGAGACGAGAGCCACCGCCCTAAAATCGTAAGGCGAGAGCCACCGCCCTATAATCGTAAGGCGAGAGCCACCGCCACATGACCGTAAGACGAGAGCCACCACCCTATAACCGTAAGGCGATAGCCACCGCTCTATAATCGTAAGGCGAGAGCCACCACCCTATAACCGTAAGGCGATAGCCACCGCTCTATAATCGTAAGGCGAGATCCACCGCCCAGGAATCATAAGGCAAAAGCAAGGCCATAGTACCATAAGGCCAGAGCCACTCCCTAGGACCATAAGGCGATTGCCACCGCCCTAGAATTGTAAGACGAGTGTCACCACTCTAGAGCCGTAGGGCGAGGGCCACCAGCCTAGGACCGTAAGACGAGAACCACCGCCATATAATCATAGGGCGAGAGCCACCATCTTATAATCGTTAGGTGAGAGCAACTGTCTTAGGACCGAAAGACCACAACCACCGTCTTAAGATCATAGGGCAATAGCTACTCATTGCAGCATTACAACTTTTAGATACATATGGCTAAATGTGTTGGTGAGAGAGCATTACCTGCATTCAATTTTATTATGAAAAGTTTGACCAGACCATACCAGACCAACAAGACTAGACCGGATCATAGTTTATTGTATAATATTTACATTCTGTGTGTCATTTGTTTATATGTCTTTAGTAAACCAAATTGTTTTCATAAGACTGTATACTGCAATTATACAGTTCAAGGTGTTGCGGTTTAAAATTATGACCGCTAGTTACTTTCGGTCTGTAGAGCTTTCGAATGCACAAGTTATGAAAATTACATTTTTTTTATGAACGAAATGAGTTCGTCACTGGTTATAAGCGCTATTTTTTATCTATACGAAATTATCAAAATGTCAATGTACTCACACTCACAGGGGATTGTTTTCGAATTTTTAGAAATGCTTTACACAACATAACAGTCCATAAATAGTGAAAAATCGGGATTATGAACATGGTTTCCGGTTGTGTATGTATAGGCCTACTAGATTTTATTTCATTTTATTTTTGTTTTGTTAGCACTGATATCAAAGGCCTATCTTACTCTGAAATCGAGCCAATGTTAAATTAAATCATCGTCTGATAAATTAGTAACACTGATTAGACGGGAATATGTTTCGAACGAAATATCCTTGGAATCATTTTCACCTTCTATCATGATGACTTTAATTTATAATTTAAGAGCTGATTTTCTACCGAAAATAACGTATATCAAGACGATAAAAAACATATGTGTTTTCGGGGAATCGGGTCTATCCAGTTGTACCCATTCAATGCCGCATCACTTCAAAATGATAACCGTATATCATTGCGCAGAAAAACGGCTTTAAAGCCAAATCTGTGCCCAAACCATTGTATGTCATTGCTATTGATAACGACATGAGGGACTATATCAATTCTTTTGAAAATTTCGTCTGTTCCGGTATTTGAACTTGATGACGTCAGTGACAGGGTAAGCGGCAGATTTAAATACGTCTAAAGCTACAGTAAATAAATAATAAAAAAGAATCTTCATGAATGTATCCATACGCACTGAACTGTTGTTATCATACGGTCGATATAATTTGGGTGACAGATTGATGTTTTATATTGCCCTGCGATATTCTATATGTCTGTCACCCGACGTGTATTCATGTCGACTGTATACTCCCATTTGGTAACAGTTCAATACTCCTTAAAGAAACAGCGGTACATTCACATTAAACGTATAATCCAATTTCATATTCAGATGCTGTTACACTGACGGGGTCGTCTGAGTACGCTGTCCCCGGGACTGAGTTTACACTGACGTGTGATGTACCAGAGGAGGCCAACATTGTCCAGTTTTACTGCCGTCCTGACGTCACTACTTCAGTAGGTGCTATACAAGTAGGTGGTGACCAATGTTACAACACCAAAGCCACCCCCGCCGTCCCCTGTACACCGGATGTCTGTTCCTGTATAACGTCTGGAGGCCTTGGTACAGTGTTCCGGTGGATCATACAGCCACAGACGGGAGACCATGGATCTGTGTGGTTCTGTAAACGTGCCAACTATAACCTAACTATCCAAAATCTGGACAGTGATAATTATACACTCAACGTGGGCGGTGAGTACAATGTATAATATGTGTTGAAATGTAGTAGTGTTTACTTTTGTAAACCTCGACATATTTTGGAGTTTGATAATAAACAGCTTTGATATCAACATGGACAGTGTTTATAAAAAAAACTTATCACGTAGCGTTTGTTTTGAGTCAAATGAAAAATAGTTAAATATACAAGCGCAATGATGAAACATAAATTGTATTAAAACGGACAAAACAAAGAATTAATAGAACAAATTTACAAGTCAAAAATACAATAAAGAACATGCTAAAATGGTGTTCGTTCTTTTGATATTTGTTTTTGTTACTCTCCTTGTAGTTTTACTTTGAACAATGGGAGACTAATTTACAGCTGACATTACAAGTTAAAAGCTCCCAAATGAGATTTTCAGAAATATGCTAAAAGTTTCGGCAATAAGAAATCGTTCCGAGATATATCCCTATGATCAGAGCATGTTCAAGTCCTCGTATCTAAAATCCCAGTCACACTTTGCCGATACTTGCCGAGGTGTATCACGGATGTGCACAGTTCTATATACCGAGTAAGACCCTTCCGTACTCAATTTTGGCACGAAAACAGTAGTTCCACGGTACTGGTACAGAATGTCACGGTGATCAACAATACCACTGTACTGCAGTGTGTGTTATCGACTGGTTTGTTCTGTATACTGTATACATGTATGTGTGCTTCTCGTCTTGACTTTAGACTAAAAGATGGCTTAACTGATGGCTTGATTTTTTTATCTGAGCACAAAACACGACATGCTAAATAATACCGGTACGATTAACACTACAGTTAACACTACGAATCACTCCGGATAAGTACGGAGCCCCAAGGTACAGCCAATAGCAATACGGTACCACTACGGTATTACGATGGTTTGTCCTGATATACTACGGATTACATCAGTCCTAGTACGTATACGGCAATAACACGGTTGTGTACGGTGGTACTGCCGTGCTCCACCATAGACCTTCCGTAAGTCACTGTGTCCCTATAACATTACAGACATTCCCGGTTGGTCGCGTAGCCGTGTACGGTACACGTAGAATGGTCTAACGGTGCCATATCGGGTCAGTACGGCGCTAAAATAGCATGAAAGTGTTATGCAGAAATAAACTCACATGGGATATCCTGATGCGAGTAACTGTAGTTACCCACATCCAATATGGCGGAGGGCGGAAACGGCGAGAATTAAGTGATGTGAATTATCAATGTTCTTCAACTTTATATGATATTCTAGATAAGCGTATCGATAGTTGGTTCAATATAAATGTTATATGAAGCGATGGGAAAGTCATAATTGATGTAACTAAGCTGATACTAACATCGGAAGTTTTGGCATGATGACTGTTACTGAGAATGTCACAATCGCGATGATGCGGGTATCTTCGGATGATGATGAGTTTGTATAATTAATTTTAGTCGAAAACGCATAATAATCATTGTATAATTCAGTAAACCATAGGCTTAAAAATGTTCTCAGAGAAAAAAAAATTTGCATTTCGGTTACTTTTTTGTAAAATTTTAATGATTATCCCATTGTTTTAAGAATTGCTGAACTGCAACAATCGGGTATTCAGACGGGACGATATGTTTCTATATCCAGCGTCACAACCTGTACTACAATAAGTGTATCTAGATAAATTCATTTTATTTACATACACGTATAGTTATAGTTTATTATCATACAGTGGTCTTTAAGAATCCCACGGACTCGGAACCGACCCCCCATAAACGAATTTTCCTAACAACGAACCAAAAAAAATGCTACAAAGAGTGGGTGTCGCGCAACTCTGTTAAAATAATTGGTGTGATTAAACATTTGTAATACTTATAAAGACAATTTTTTTCTCATTTTAGTCATTTCATGTTTGAATTTAATCTGGATTCTTGATATATCCAATCGATTGCAACCATGTTCTGAAAATCGCTACACCAACAACAAATGCATTGCATTCCATAACCTTCCAGCTCTAGGCACTCGTACATGGTATATACAAGACATTCACGTATAATATACCAGAAATATATAAATGTATAATTCACAAAAAAATCGAACAAAACTTTACAATGCTATTATTTGCTTTCACTTTTAAACAAAAGCATAATGAAAAAACAGATTCACTGAAAAGTCTGAGCACCGGGACCAACGTATTAAACCCGGGGAGAATACCGCTCTCGCTACACTCCGTATGTATATTTAATATAACCCCCTTGAAACCCACCGCTACCTTCACACCAATCCATATGTGGATGTGCTCAAGTACCATTAATATAGTAAAACAAAATACACTGTTGGCGATCGGGGTCTAACTAGAGAATTTCCTGTCGTATTTGTACTGTGCTGAATATATGTAATATGTGTATGTCAATACATCATGATTCAGGTATTAATATCATCTTATAGACAATCATATCGGGGTATCAGGGCGCAGTGGTGTAGGCTGTGAGTAATTGTGTACAATTTTATATCTTGTACGAATAACTTAATTATCATGTACGTAAAACAGTTTTTTTTTCTGATATTATTCACTAGTATTTGACAAACCAGAACGCCACTTTCAAAAGAAAATGGAAAAAAAAAAAAAAAAAGCTTGGCCTATAGCTCTCCGTCATTTACACGACGTCATCATAAAAGATTACACACATAAAACTTCAGTATTTGGCGTACATTTCTGAGTCGTTGACAGTGGGCCGCAATGAATTCTGGAAATGATTGACCTGCCCCGGTATAGTTTGCTATCAATTGTAATAAACCGAATATCTAACAGTATATTCAGTAACACCAAGTACATTTTACTCCCTTGGCTAATATTTTGATATTTTGAAATCTACATATCGAAGACAATGAAAACAGTTAATGTTTGTAGACGGTCCGGCTACATCAATAGCTTTGTCTCCGTCCGACACTACCTACACAAGGACAGAGGGGGACACGTTACTTGGCATCACCTGTATAGCCGACTGTAGACCTGACTGTACCTTTGTCTGGACACGACCGGACAACACTAACTTTACTGTCTCACCTGTGTTGTCACTGGGACAACTGGACAGATCAGAACACGGGACGTACAGGTGTACTGCTAGGAATGTTGTCGGGGAGTCGACTATAATAACCAGTGTTACTGTACAATGTAAGTATTATACTATGTTTGTTTAATTTCAGAAATAATTAACGATGATTCGTGTATTGTTGCAGGATATACAACGCGGATATTTTGCAATTAAATCAATAACGAAGGCCGCAGGAATTGCAAGATATCTGAGTCGAGTTTTATATCCTGCAACAATACACGAGTCAAAGTTGATTATTTCTATTCTACAATGTACTGTACTGTTTAGTTCTGAGATCTACCGCTTCCTAATAGAAAAACGGCAAATAAAGCCAGGGAAACCTTGTAATTTATTTTGACACGAAAGTGGATTACTAGCAAATCACACACGGTTTTAAACCAATCAAAACTGGCGTTGCATAACATACGTGGTAGAATAGATACTAATAAAATCTAAACATAGATATTATTTAAGGCACTACATATTTTAGTAAACAGTCATTTACTAAAGAGACCTTATAATTTATTTTAAAAAGAGTATATCAAGTCAAATATGTATCGATATTTATCAACTAGGCAACTTGTTACATTTATCCTAATCTAAGAACAATCTTTGATTTACTCCAATAAGACAATGCTTTTTCGGTATATATATTTCTGAACGCGGAGAATAAATAAATGAATTACTTACGAATCGTCAAATAAATATCATAACTCTGTCTGTGTACTTGTTAATAAAAAAATGTTTAAAACAATGCAACACGTGTATCATACTTGTCACATAATTTTTGCTTGATTAAATATCAGTGTCCAATTATAATTAACTTAGCCAAATTGCTTAAATTCCTCAGATGGACCAGGATACAGTGCTGTGTTTGATCCACAGTTTGACAGTGTAGACATTATTGAGAATCAGACCATCTCAGATGTCAGGTGTTCCGCCGACTGTAGACCAGCGTGTACCTACACCTGGTCTAGATCAGGTACATATTACACAAACCCACTGAGTCTGTCTGTGGCCACGAGGACCAACGCCGGACAATACACTTGTACAGCCAGAAACACTGTCAGTCAGGGAATAAAGACTTGGAACCTTATTGTCAGATGTAAGATTTGTTATTATTTTAAATTGTATTACGCCAAAATATATCTTATTTTAATGTTAGTGACGATTCTTCAAGAGTATGTCAACAATTCTTTTGTTTTCATTCCCGTACAATGTACATTGTATCATTTGTAAAAGATATAAATCAGCATATTTGTTTAGCAGACTCTGTAACTTTTGAGATTCAAACTAGAATCGACGAGTCCTAAAGTATTTTGCGTTGTTATTGTTTAGCATAAAAAAGTAATATCTGATTTACCGGAATCATGTGTATCTTTTTACTCTAAAACTTTTTTTAAAGTTTTGTATTATTTGGAACACACATACCCGCATCCATACATTGTAGCAGCGAGATATACAAATTTGCGCAGATCTTGTTTTGAATTAGAAAGTCGCTTTTACTTATAAATCTGAGATGTTTTTAATTCCATTCATATCAAAATGATTTAATTATAAGATGTGTCTGTATTTCAGTTCCACCACGAATTCTCAGTCTAGATTACACTGACGGTGATTTTGACGTGGCTGAAAATGGACCCAAGTCGCTGGTGTGTTCGGTTGAGAGTTTCCCTCCGTCCACAATACAGTGGTTCTATAAAGCCAACAACAAAGTTCTACTGACCACCCCAGACGTCCTGGAGAGTACCTACACCCTGACTAACGCTGACTGTCTGGACACCGGACTCTACACCTGTTCTGTCAGAAACAGTGTCTCTACCACAGCGGTTACCAGGGATATACTCATCAATGTTCTGTGTAAGTTTGTGAAAAAGGTAAATTATTACGCAAACAATCACAAACATGTTACGTATATACATTTGTGTATTATTTGCACTGTTCCCACTTACGTGTTAGTGGACATTGCTGAAACTATCACCCGTACATGGCGATGATTTAGTTAGTACGCATTTGTATATGCTTAATTAGTCTTTCAGCGTCACGCCTTTATACAAAAATATATCTTTTAGTGTTAATAAGATGTTCAGGGCAATATCTTTCTCATTATTAAAGAGTAAGGGCTGTATTTCGTGTGATCATTCAAAAACCAATTTCTAACTTAAAGATATAATTAATTACTGGAATAAGATAAGATAGTTTTTTTGGGTAAGTGTTCCTACGGATCAATTGACCAAGTGAGGACAGAATGAGTGGGTACCGACGATGTGTGGGATTAGACAAGGCAGTGCTATCATAGCAGGTTTGAGTCTGTACACTGAAGTTTAATGTGCTACACGAATATCCGTACGCCTACAGTCTAGTAATTGCAAAGCTAACAAGTATTGTACATTTGATCATTGATTAGAGGAAATGGTGTCCATTTCAAAATTAACATGTTCAGTGACTGTCATGTAAATCGTTTGTGAATGTATCACATGATTATTTTTTAAAACGAATTATTTTCTCTTAATAAGCTATAGAACTAGTCAATGGGGCTTCACAATTTTTAATCTTCAGTACAGTTCAAAGTTTCAATGTCACATGTTAAGGTTAATCAGATATCCAAGGTGAATGCCAGTTTGTTTGATTTTAACATTTGAGGAATATGTTTCATGCGCTATGGCTACCGGCAGGTTTTTTCCATAAAATGTTCATGAATTTATTAAAATGTTTTGTTTTCTATCTATTTTTTGTTTTCATTTACCGTGTGTATTATAGGTGAACCACGGCAGGACCCCAGAGTTAAACTTAATAACGATTTTGGATTAGCAACGGCTGAGATTTTAGTCATGAATGCCATGTTCCTCTCGAATCCGCAACCAACATTTTCTTGGTCGTTCGAAACATCACCAGGCATGGGTGTTACAAATCTTGTCAATGGCAGAGACAATTTTGATATTCAAGATATGTTCACAGTGACAAATCTGTCTGCCGTATCAGTCGGGACACGGAAGAATATACAAGCGTCCTGGTTTGGTGTCTACAATGTAACGGCGACGAACAGTCAGGGCAGCGATACGCTCAGTTTTACTGCTGCAGCAAAAGGTGAATACATATAATATTATTATTGTGATTTAATGTAGAACATTTAAAGGTTGCGCCGAACTCTCCTTTTACCGCACTGTTTCCTAAATGTTGCACCTCTAGAAAACATGACGTGATTGCTTCACCATTTCCACAGACGACACGGAAAAACTAACTGCATTACAAATTAATCAAACAAAGCGAGGATTCTATTGGGAAACAATTGCAGTATTACGACATCCTTTTTCTTTTTTTATTAAGATGTTCATTGCAAAGTATTTGACTAGAATTAGTCATCGTAGGCGGGGCCAAAACGGATCAAACTGACAGACATGTAGAAATTGTTCTTCAGCAGACATAGCCTTTGTCTATTCTCAGGGTGTGTACGTCAATCTTCTTTACAAATAAACATTTTGGCAACGAATGCCACTAATTGTAAATGAGGTCGAATACGTATCTCAAAATTTCTGGTATATGTGGTCAATATCATTATCAGTTGAAAACCAAACATATTTTGGATGTATATTCTAACGGTTTGGTACGGGGTCAAAAAGTGTCAGTTTAGGTGTATTTTCCTTGTGTTACCCTGACTCTCATGTCTGATATCCGCATGCTAAATATTAGATCAGTCAGTTGTATTGTGTATAACATTGGGATTATATTATTAAAAACAACATTGTTTGGCAAAAAAGTCAGTATATATGTATAACTCGGTGACAGTTAAGGTCACTTTGTCTCTATTTTCAAATTTCTTCTGTAGGAAAACCAGACCCTCCGTATGGGGGTTTAGCTATGTGCCCTTTTGAAGATCGAGCTACGCTGAGTTGGACATCCGGATTCAATGGCGGGTCTAGTCAAACATTTATAGTTGGTATACGGACAGATACACAGAGCAGCATACTGATTGATAGAAATATTAACCAGTCTGACCCAGGACGTGGCCAAAGTGTTACTATAACAGTTACAGGTCTGACAGCTGACACAAAGCATTTCTTTACTGTATATGCTGTTAATGAATTTGGGAACTCATCTTTGGTCCAGGAAGTTAACTGTACAACACAAGGTGATCGATTTTTCAGTAAACCATTATAACGTAGTGGATTGTGGGTTATCCCAATCATTTTGTCTCTGATTTGTCGATCGTCAGTGCTTATACACTTTTATAATTTTGAGAATAATTATTCTCTGATAAAATTATTTCTCACTAAGGTCGGCTTAAAGAACAGATCACTGTGTATAGTTCATTTCCTGATATTTCATTACATCTAAATGACGACCCAACTTATCACGTAAGTAAAGAACCAGACTAAGAACGCATCAAACATATATGAAATATGAAAGTGGAAACAACAGATGGATAAATTAAATTGAAATATAAAAGAAACTGTTTAAAGTGATAAACATATCTCGTATTATGCTCCAGATTTATACGTAAATGAGTTTCTTATTTGTATATGTGTAATTGGAAATCTATTAATAGACTGGATCTTCCTTTTATGCATGTCCCCAAAAGAAAAAAACTTTTTTTTTTTAAAATTTAAAAATTTTTAAAAAAAAAAAAGTTTTTTAAAGGTTTTTGGGGGGAAAAGGGGGGTTTTTTTTTTTAAATTTTTTTCCCCCCCCCTTTTTTGGGGTTTTTTTGGTTTTTGGGTTTTTTTTTTTTTTAAAAAAAAACCCCTTTTTCCCCAAAAGGGGGGAAAAAACCCCGGGGCAGAAAATTTTTTTTTTTTCCCCCCCCCCAAAAAAAAAATTTTTTTAAAAATTTTCCCCAAAAAGGGCCCCCTTTTTTTTTTAAAGGGGTTTTTCCCCCTTTTTTGGGAAAAAGGGGAAAACAGGGGGGTTTTTAAAAAATTTTAAAAGGTTGGGGGGTTTTTAAATTTTTTTTTTCCGGGGTTTTTTAAAAATTTTTTAAAAAATTTTTTAAAAAAAAACCCGGGGGGGGGAAAAAAAAAAAAATTTTTTCCTTTTTTAAAAATTTTTAAAGGGGGAAAAATTTTTCCCCTTTTTCCCGGGGGGAAAAAAAAAAAAATTTTTTTTAAAAAAATTTTTTAAAAAAAAATTTTTTTTAAAAAAGGGTTTAAAAAAAAAATTTTTTTTTTTTTTTTAAAAAATTTTCCCCCTTTTTTTTTTTAAAAAACTAAAAAAAATTTTTTTTTTTTAAAAAAAAAAAAAAAAAAATTTTTTTTAAAAAAAATAATAAAATTTTTTTTCCCCCTTCCCGTTTAAAAATTTTTTAAAATAAAATTTTAAAAAAATTTTTTTTTAAAAGGGGGTTTTAAACAAAAAATTTTTTCCCTTTTAAATTTTTCCCCCCCCAAAAACCTTTAATTTAAAATTTTTTTAAAAACCCACAAAAAAATTTTTAAATTTTTTTTTAAAAATTTTTAAAAAAATTTTTAAAAAAACTTTTTTTAAAAAATTTTTAAAAAATTTTTTTTAAAAAAAAAACCCAAAAAAATTTTTTTTTAAAAAATAAATTTTTAAAAACTCCTTTCGGGTTTTTTTTTAAATTTTTTGGGGGAAAGGGGGCCCCCCTTTTTTTTTTTTTTTTTAAAATTTTTTAAAAAAAAACCCCAAAAAATTTTTTTTTTAAAAAAAATTTTTTTTTTTAAATTCCCCAAAAAAAAGGGGTTTTTCCCCCCCTTTTTTTAAATTTTTTTAAAGGGTTTTTTCCGTTTTTTTAAAAAAAAATTTTTTTTTTTAAAAAGGAAAAATTGGGGGGGGAAAAAAAATTTAAAAAAAAATTTTTAAAAAAAGGGGGGTTTTTTGGGAAAAAATTGGGGTTTGGGGGAAAATTTTTAAAAAAAATTTTTAAAAAGGGTTTTTTTGGGTTTGGAAAAAGGGGGTTTTTGGTAAAGGTTTTTTTAAAAAAAATTTTTTTTAAAAAAAGGGTTTTTTTTTTTTTTTTTTTAAATTAAATTTTGAAAAATTTTTTTTTTTAAAAGTTTTTTTTTTTTTTTTTTTGGGGGGGGTTTTTTTTTTTTTTTTTTTTTAAAAAAGGGGGGGGTTTTTTTTTTTAAAAAAGGGGGGGAAAATTTTTTCCTTTTTTTGGCTTTGGTTTTTTTTTAAAATTTTTTTTTGGAAATTTTTTTTTAAAAATTTTTTATAAAAAAACCCAAAAACCCCCTTTTTTTTTTTTTTTTTTTTAAAAAAATTTTTAATTTTTTTTTTAAAAAGGTTTTTTTTTAAAAAAAAATTGGTTTCCTTTTTTTTTTTAAAAATTTTTTTAAAAAAGGCTTTTGGGGGTTTAAAAAAAAAAAAAAATTTTTTTTTTTTAAAAAAAAAATTTTTTTTTTAAAAGGGGAAAAAAAACCTTTTTTGGTTTTTTTCCCCTTTTTTCCTTTTTTCCCTTTTTTTTTTTTTTTTAAAAAAATTTTAAATTTTTAAAAGGAAAAATTTTTTAAAAAAAAATTTTTTTTTAAAAATTTCCAAAAAATTTTTTTTTTAAAAATTTTTTTTTTTAAAAAAGGTTTTTTTAAAAAAAAAAAAAATTTTTTAAAAAAAAAAATTTTTTTTAAAACCCCTTTTTTTTTTTTTTTAAACCAACCCCAAAAAAAAAAAAAAAAAAAAAAAAAAAACCCCCCCTTTTTTTAAAAAAAATTGCCCCTTTAAATTTTTTTTTTAAAAATTTTTTTCCCCTTTCCCAAAATTTTGTTTTAAAAAAAAAATTTTTTTTTTTTTTTTAAAGGTTTTTTAAAAAATTTTTTTTTCAAAAAAAATTTTTTGGGCTTTCCTTTTTTTTTAAAAAAGGCCCCAAAAAATTTTTTTTTTAATTTTTTTTAAAAAAATTTTTTAAATTCTTTTTTTAAAGGGGGCCCTTTTGGGGAAAAAAGTTTTTAATTAAATTTTTCCCCCCTTTTTAAATCCAAAAAAATTTTTAAAAACCTTGTTTTTTCCGGGGGAAACCCCCTTTTAAAAAATTTTTTTTAAAAAAAATTTTTTTTGGGCCAAAATTTTTAAAATTTTAAAATTTTTTTTTAAGGTTTTTTGGGAAAAAAAAAGGTTTAAAAAAAATTTTTTTTTTTTTTTAAAAATTTTTTTAAAAAATTTTTTCCAAAAAAATTTTTTTTAAAATTTTTTTAAAATTAAATTTTTTTTAAAAAAAATTTTAAAACTTTTTTTTTATTTTTTAAAAAAAAAATTTTTTTTAAAAAATTTTTTGGGAAAATTTTTTACCAAAACAAAAAAAGGGGGGGGGGGTTTTGCTTTTTTAAATTTTTTTTAAATTTTAAAAAAAATTTTTTTTTTTTCCCTTTTTTTTTTTTTCCAAAAATTTTTTGGGAAAAAAAGGGGAAAATTTTAAATTCCATTTTTTTTCCCTTTTTTATAAAAAAAATTTTTTTTTCCCCAAAAAAAACCCCCCTTTTTTTTTTGGAAAAAACCATTTGTTTTTTTTTTAAAAAATTTTTTTTTTTTTTTAAAAAAAAAAATCAAAAAAAAAATTAAAAACCCCTTTGTTTTTTCCTTTTTTAAAAAAAAAAAAATTTTTTAATTTTAAAATTTTTTTTTAAAAAAAAAATTTTTTAAAATAATTAAAAAAAAAAAAAATTTTTTTTGGGGGTTTTTTTTTTTTTTCCCTTTTTTAAAAATTTTTTTTTTAAAAAAAAAAAATTTTTAAAACCCCCCGGGAAAAAAATTTTTTTTTCCCCCTTTTTTTTTTTTCCCCCCTTTTTTGGGGGGTTTTTTTTTTTTAAAAAAAAAAAAATTGTAACCCCCGGGGGGGAAAAATTTTGGTAGGGAAAAAACCCCGGGGAAAAATTCAATTGGGGGGAAAAAGAATTTTTTAAAAAAAATATTGGGGGGGGGTGGGGGAAATTTCCTTTTAAAAAAAAAACCCCCCTTTTTAAAAAAAAGGGGGGGTTTTTTTCCCAAAAAAAAAAAAAACCCCTTTTTTTTTAAAATTTGGGGCCCCGGCCGGGGAATTTAAAAAGGGGCCCCCGGGAAGGTTCCCCCCAAAACCCCCTTAAATTTTAAAAAAAAAAATTTTTTGGTTTTTTTTCCAAAATTTTTTTTTTGGGGGAAAACCCCCTTTTTTTTTTTTAAAATTTTTCCTTTTTTAAAAAACCCTTTTTCCTTTTTTCCTTTAAAAACCAAAAAATAAAAAAAAAAAAAAAATTTTTTTAAAAAAAAAAAAAAAATTTGAAAAAGGAAAAAAAAAAAAAAAAAAATTTTTTTTAAAAAAAAAAAAAATTTTAAAAAAAAAAAACCCCTTTTTTTAAAAAAAAGGGGGGGGAAAAAAAAATTTTTTTTTTTTTTAAAAAAAAAATTTTTATTTTTTTTTAAAAAATTTTTCAAAAAAATTTTTTTTAAATTTTTTTTTTTTTTTTTTTTAATTTTTTTTTTTTTAAAAAATTTTTTTAAAAAAAATTTTAAAAAAACCCCTTTTTTTTTAAAAAAATTAAAAAAAAAAAAAGGGGGGGGGGAAAAAAAAAAAAAAAAAACCCCTAAAAAAATTTTTTTTCCCAAAAAAATTTTTTTTCCCCTTTTTTAAAAAAAAAAAATTTTTTTTGGGAAAAAAAAATTTTTCCCTTTTTTTTTCCCAAAAAAATTTTTCCAAATTTTTTTTGGGGGGGGGTTTAAAAAAAATTTTCCCCCCCCCCTTTTTTTTAAAAAAAAAAAAAAATTTAAAAAAAAAGAAAAAAATAAAAAAAAAAATTTGTTTCCCCAAAAATAAAAAAATTTGGGGGGGTTTTTTTTTTTTGTTTTTCTTATTTTATCCTATTTTTTTTTTTTTTTTTTTTTTTGGGGGGGAGGGGGGGGGATATTTCCCCTTTTCTTTCCCAAAGGGCTAAACGGGAAAAGTGCTTCTTTTTTTGGTCTTCCGTTTTCCCCTTTGATCTTTTTTTATTAATGTAGCCCTTAAATTTTCCAAAAAGGACATCAGTAGGGCGTGTTTTGTGGGAAAACTAGAATAATCACGTCTTCCATTCTTTACCTGGGTTTTTTTCAGTAGAAAACCCCACCAAAAACTCAAGTAGGAAATTTTTGTTAAAAGATAAAAAGGTTTGTTTTTCCAAATTAAAAACCCCTAAATAAAGGGCAAAAGGCCCCCCATCAAAACCCCACGTGACCTTTTGGTGTCCCAAAAAAATGACAAAACCCCGGAAAAAAAAACCCAGTAAATAACTTTTTGATCTGGGGTATCTTTTTTAAAAATAACAAGCTAAACGGAAAAATGGGGATGTAAAGTGATTATCCGCAAAAAATAAAAAAATAAATAAATGAAAATAAACCTAACACTTCAGGTTAAGCCGACATCGACAAGCATGAGAAAAAGCATTTTGTGCATGAATGATTTACCCAAAACATTTAAATTATTTTTCCCAAAACATAAATGCCCTCATACGTTGGGGATTGTCTATTTTGGGACATTTTATAAACCAAAAAATTGTTTTAAATTTAAAAATCCCAACCTTAGGCCCACCTCTAGGCTCATCTGTACCACCGTATGCAACCCATAAGGATCCCCCCCGGGTCATCTTTTTTTTATGCAATATATTTGAAAAGTTAATCACCGTTTTAAAAAAACTAGACGCTTTTGAAACAAAAAAAAAAAGCCTCTTTTTTTTTTTAGTACAAACCCATCTAGTAAATGTTCATTTCCCGGGGAAAAATTTGCATATGACACTTATATAATCCCCCGCCCATTTAAGTACGTAACGCTGTCCAGAAAAGTGACTCAAGCTTTCCAATAAGTTAGTGAAGGGGTCCCAAAAGTTTATATTCCTGTCCAATACGTTACTAAACTGTCCAAAAGATTAGGTAAAGCTGTTTTCCCAAAAGTATGTAAAGCTTCCTAAAACTTAAAAACTGGGCCCCAAAAAATTACGTAAAAAGGGCCAAAAGTTACCCTAAACTGTCCTAATAGATAAATTTAAACTGTCCAAAAATTTCCCTTGCCCGTCAATAAGTTTACGTTAAAACGTCCAATAAATTCGGGAAACGGGCCCCAAAAAGTACCCTTAAAACTTTTCCCCCAAAAAGTTCGTTTTAAAATGTCCAAAAGTTCCCTAAAATGGCCAATAAGCTCCGTAAAAATTCAAAAAAAGTATCTAAAAAATGTCCCCCAAAAAGTTCCGTAAATGTTTTTAATAAGTAACGTCCAGCTGTCCCAATAAGTTACGTTTAAAGGGATCATAATTACATAAGCTTTTCAATAATTTTTCGGGTTAAATGTTCAATAATTTTTCGTAACCTGTCCAATTTAAATTCGTAAAGCTTCAATAAATTCTTTAAAACTGCCCAAACAGTTCTGAAGCTGTCCAATATGTTACGTAAAAAATGTCAATCCCTTACGTCAAACTGTCCTAAGTTAAACATAAAGCTGTCCATAAAGGGTTTTTTAAAAAAGCTGTCACAAATTACTTAAAAAAATTCAAAAAGTAAAGTAAAGCTGTCCCCAAAAAGTTCATTAAAGCTGTCCCAAAAAGTTACTTAAAAATGGGCCCCAAAAGGGGTTTGGTAAAACTGTCCAAAGGTAAGTAAAGCTGCCTAATAAATTTTCTTTCAGTTCTAATAATTTTATAGCCCGTCCCAAAGATTCTAAATTTCCCAAAAGGTTTTGGGGAAACTGTCCAAAAGGTTTGTAAAAATGCCTAAAAAAGTAAAGAAAGCTGTCCAATAAGTTCTAAAATTTCCAAAAAGTAACGTAAAGCTGTCTAATAGAAAAATTAAACCGTCCCAAAAAGTTACGGAATGCCTTTTAATAAGTGGGCGCAAAAACTGTCCAATAGTTACGTTTAAACCCCCCAATAATTTAAGTCAAGCTGTCCAAAAAGTTACTTAAACTGTCCCAAAAAGTTAAAGTAAACGGCCAATAATTACGTCCAAAACTGTCCAATAAGTACCTAAAAAGTCCAAAAAGGGGCCTAAAACTTTCTAATAAGTTCGTGAAAGTATCAATGACTTAATAACTGTCAATTTTACTTAAACTGTCCAATAAAATTTCCCTAAAGCTGTTAAAAAAGTTACTAAAGCTGTCCGTCATTTTCGTGAAGCTGTCCAAAAAGTAACGGAAAACTGTCAAATTTACTAAACTGTCATAAGTAACGTAAAGGGTGTCCAATAGTTTAACCCTAAAAACTGCCAATAGGGTTTCATAAGCTGGGCAAAAAGTTTTTCTTAAAAAAACCCTTTAAAAATTTTTCGTTAAACTGTCAATTAGTTTGTAAAGCTGTCCAATAATTATTTATGCCGTCCAATAAGTAACGAAAAATTTCCAAAAAATTCCCTAAAGATGTCCAATAAGTTTTAAAAAACGGGCCCAAAAATACGAAAGCTGTTTCAATAAGGGCCGTAAGGGGTCCCTTAATTAAAGTTTTAAAACCTTCCCCCTAATTACGTAAATTCCTTTAAATTTTCGTTAAAACCCCCCAATAAGTTCCCTAAAAACTGTCAAAAAATTTAAAGTGGAGCTGTCCAAAAGGGTTTAAATAAAAGGGGTCCAAAAAGTTACGTGGAGCGGGCCCAAAAATTTTCGTAAAACTGGGGCCAATAGTTACACAGCTGTCCAATATTTTACGTAAAAACCCGTCCCCAAAAAAGGTACGTGGGGCTGTCCAATAAGTTCGGGAAAGGTGTCAAAAAATTTAAGTATTACTGTCCAAAAATTTCTTTAAAACTGGCCAATAAGTCCCCATGAACTTTTCCCAAATTTGCTTATAATTTTTCCAATAAGTGGGGGTAAAACTCTCCAAAAATTGGGCGTAAAGCTGTCAAATAATTTCGCGGAGCTTTTCCAATACTTTACGTAAAAACTTCCATAATTAATAAAAAAGGGGCCAAAAAGTACGTAAAGTTTGTCCAAAAAGTTTAAAGTAAAAATGTCCAAAATTTTCGGGAAAGGTGTCCAAAAAAATACGGGAAAATTGTCCATATTTTACGTAAATTTTGTCCAATAAGTTAAAAAAACGGTCCAAAAGTGAAAGTAAAGGGTTTTCCCCAAAAAAAACGTTTAAAAAGTCCCCAAAAAGTTACGGGAAACTTTTCAATAAATTACGTAAAACTGTCCAATAATTTTCGTTAAAGGGGTTTTTTAAGTTTTCGGATGTTATCCCAAAAATTTTATTTTTTTTTTTTTTTAATTTTTTTTCCAAAGGGTTTTTTAATTTCTTTCGTATGTTTTGTAAAGGGTCCGTTCGTTCCTTTTTTTAATTAAGTTTCGGGAAATCTGCCTTTGTCTACGTCCCTAAATTAATAAATTTCCTTAAATTTCTTAAAAGGTCTTTTAATTTAAAAAACTTTTTTTTGTTACCTTTAAAGAAGGTTCAACCCCTTCCTTTAATTTTGGGAATAAGTTTTTAAAACCCCTTTTCCCTTTTTGGGGTGGGGGGTCCCAATTTGGGGGGTAAAGTTTTAAATTACTTTAAATTTTTAAAATTTAAATTTTTAAGTTAAAATTTTTTCCCTGTTGGCTTGTTTTTTAAGTTATTTAAACCCCTTTTTTCCCAAAAGTTTCCTTACCTTTTTTTAAAAATTTTTTTTTAAACTTTTTTAATTTTTCGTCGGGTTTAACCCCTTGTTTTCGTTGAACCTTTTAAAAAAATTTCTTTTGTTAAAAGGGACGTTCTTTTTTTTTTCCTGTTACAGTTTTAAACCTTTTTTAAATTAAATTTAACGTAAATGTCCCCCAAACTTAACGTAAAAGGGGGGAAAAAATTTCCCTTAAAATTTTTTTTCTTGTTTTTTAAGTTTAAATTTTTCCCGGGCCTTTGTAAATTTTCCAATAAGTTACGGGAAAGGTTTTTTTTTAATTTTTTTTTTGTTAAAATTAAAAAGTTTTTTAAATTAATAAGGTAACGTTAACTTTTTAATTATTTTTTGTTTTTTAAAAATTTTTTTTTACGTTGGGCTTTTTCCCCTTTTCCCTTTTTGGTTTTTTTTCCCATAAGTTCTAAAGCGTTTCAACGTTCCCTTTTCCTGTCCTGTTCGTTCCGTTTTTAAAAATTCCCTTTTAAAATTTCCCTTTGTTCGTAAATTTTTCCCAAATTTTGGGGGCCGTAAAAACCTTTCTTTTTCTAAACTTGGGCCAAAAATTTTTTTGCTTTTACCTGCCGTGGGGCTGCTGTCCCTTTTTTAACGTTTTTTTAAAGGTTTTTACCTTTTCCCTTTTTTTTTTCCCCAAATAGGTTAACCCTTTTAAAGTTTTTTCCAAAAATTTTTTTTTGTTTTAAACCCCGTCCAAATTTTAAGTTTCTAATTTTTCCCAAAAATTTTTTTTGTAAAAGGGGTTTTTTTTAATTTTGTAAAATTTCCAATTTTAAAAAACCGTAAATTCCAATTTAATTCCCTTCCGTCCCAATTTTAAGGGTTTTTTTAAACCGTCCAATTTTTTTTACCCCGGGGCTGTCCTTCGTTACCGGGAAAGGTTTGCCATAATTAACCGGTTTGGGGTTTTCCAATTTTTTCGTTTTTTTGTTTTTTAAAATTCCAATAATTGTGGCTTTTCCAATTTTTTTTTTCGTTGCTTTCCCTAAATTCTTTTCCCCCGTCCCTAGGGGTTTACCCCTTCAACCGGCCTAAGTTACGTAAAGGGTCCAATAAGTTAAAAAAACCTTTCCCAAAAAGTTCGTAAAGGCTGTCCAATTTCGTAAAGCTGTCCAATAAAGGGAATGGCCCAATTTTTTGGAAAAGTTTATTTTAAAAGTCCCTTAATGCGGGAAAGGTCCTTTTTTAAACCCCAAAGGGTTTAAATTACGTTTAAAAGGTTTAAATGTAATGGGTTGGGAAAAATTGAAACTGCCAAATGCTTTAAATGGGTTTTTTCCTTTTTAATTAAACTTTTGTTATTTTAAAAATTATATCCAATAATTTCTAATTAAAAATTTTAAAAAGGGGAAAAAATTATTGTTGTCAAAAAGACATTTGTATAATTCGGTTAAACTTAAAAAAAAAATATTAAAGGGGATCCATGTAATAATTGGATATCTAGGTCAAGCCCGGATCTTTTGGGTTTGAAAATGGAAAATCAACAATACCATCGAGATTCTTTCAATTCCCTCATTATTAGATGGGTTTTAGTGGGGTAAGGGATAACAAGGCAATGCTAGGAAAACAATATTCCGGGCAATGTAAACTCAACCTCGAAACAAGGGATTTATCCTATGGTGAATCTCTAACCTGCAAACGATTGTTACTAAAGGGAAATTAAATAAAAATTTAACTTACAATCACGGAAAAATTTTGGGCGACTTTTTTATACCTTTGCGCAAGGGCATCTGATGATTGGGTGTAATTTAACCAAGTGATTGACGGTTTTATTTTTCGACACGGGGGGGAAATTTCTTTTATAGTTTTATAAAAGGACCGTAACCCACCAGGAAGTTTTCAACAACATGTACCCTATACAGAGACTCAAGTATTTTACCTACCCAAAATTTAACATTCATTTGATTCAAAAGTGATATTAAACTATCTGGTTTTAATTTTTTATACTTCTGACAGTCACACATCGTCAGGGCCCTATTACTATAGTTTACCCTTCTACCCTGTATGCTATTTTCCCAAAGATACTCCATATCCAATTTATACCTTGACAGGTAAAGGGAAAAAAGGAAATGATGTTAAAAATTTGGGGTTTTTTAATTTCCGTTTAAAAGGGGGTAAAATTTTTTTTTTTTTTGTAAAAATTGTTTTTTTTTTTTTTTTTTTTTTTTGGGGTTTTTTTTTTTATTTTTCCCCCCAAAAAAAGGTTTTTTTTTAATTTTTTTTTTTTTTTTTTGTCCTTTTTTTTTTCCTTTTTTTTTTTGTTTTAGTTTTTTTTTTTTTTTTTTAAAATTTTTTTTTTTTTTTTCACCCTTTTTTTTTTTTTTTTTTTAAATTTTTTTTTTTTTTTTTTGGGGGTTTTTTGGGTGGGAAAATTTGTTGGTTTTGTTTTTTTTTTTTTAAAATTTTCTTATGTAATAGCACTGTAGGTAACTTGCTTGATAAACAACAGTACGTGGTTCGGCTCGAGTTACTCAACTGTTTTAACAAACATACTCTGTAACAAATAGCAAAAGTAAGAATAAATACACCATCAAGCTTACAATGCTTCTCCAACTAACACACGAACGGAACGAGTTTTTAAACTTACAACAAAGTGACACGTGTTTAAGCTTCGATCTGATATTTATTATCGCAGGATACATTGTTAAAACAATGACATATGCATTTTTCTTACTTTATTCATGTAATTTATAATTAAACTTGGTTTGATAAGTGTATGGTACATACCAAAGTGTGGCTCAGCTTCATGTTAATATAGAAAATGCTGGATATCATTCGTGCGTGACACTAACGTATTCATTTTATGTATTATTCAAACCCAAAATAAATCAATGTCCTTATGGTATTGTTGAAAGATCGAAGTAAAGAAGAAAGTCTTTTAATTTGACCAGATATGAACATTTGGAACCAAACAATGGCAAAGGACCTTTAGCTAGCACATGCGCTTGCATAGAAAATGTGATTTTCATTATTTTTTTTTATTTGACAGTGGTATGTGTAATCTGTTAAGCTCAAGGTTGGTAACTCCGCAACAAGCGAAACGGCACCCCATCTCACTTCAATCGACTAAAAAACCACATTTATTCGAACTGACACAGTGCATACTATATACTATCGTCATCAGGAAACATTCATCTTTAACCTACCGTGTCACTCAATACGAATTGTTACATCCAAAACACAACAATCCGTGAAAACATCGTCGAATTTCTCGCTCTGAACGCCATTTTTCAAACGGTTCCCTCAGCCTGTCCGGATTCTTCATTTACATACGGGGTTGAAAGGTTATGCGATTATATAATCGTCAGTCGCCGGGTGCATTTTGTCCGGAAAATGCTTCGGATCACTGAAGTGTTTCGTCTAATTTACGATTATTTAAAAATTTTCGTCAATGAATGATGATTTATAATGATAAATTATTATTCATTTTGTACCATGCCACGTATATGACAAGCAAACGAAGTCAAGAATGCCTATTCTGCAATCACATTCACGTAGTAGGCCTAGACATTTTATACTTGAAAATTGAAAAAAAAAAAAAAAATGGGAAATGGATTCGCATACTTTTGTTACAAAGGTAGAACAAAATCCTTATTTATAGATTTACTTTTGTCAGTTTACTGAAATCTAGACGAACAGAAAAGTGAATCACGAATAAGACTGCCATCAGGTTACTGGAACGTATACATGTGTACCAACATTACTTACTTCAGACCTGTTCATTTCTTTCTTCACATTTTACAAATAGCATGTCGTCGTCAAATACGAGGATCATACTTCAGACCTGCAAAACGATTTGTACGTTGTGATCGATGATATATCTTTAATTTATTTTCATTTCCCACAATGTTAGATTTAATGTTTGCCAGAAATTCTTCGAGTTCAATCAAAATTACATGCAAGACTCGGGACTTACCTATTGATCTATCACTGTATGATAATCGAGATAATGAGGAATTTCATTTTATTTTAGCCCCTTTTTATTCAAATTTTCGAAACAGTATTACTTACTTATTTGATTTCGATTTTAATAAATAAACTTGATAACATTTGGCCGCTTAGTGTCAACAATCAGGGGCGGACACAGGATTTTCAATTAGGGTGCGTGCGAAATTATAGGGGGAGTGAAGGGATGTGTGTGTGTGTGTGTGGGTGTGTGTGTGTGTGTGTGTGGGGGGGGGGGGGGGGGGGGGGGGGTTCCGGGGGGTAATCCCCCTAAAACATTTTAGCAGGTAAATGCAAAATCCAGCATTCTAGTGTTTTATAAAAACAAGTATATGAGAAATATTTTTCTAATGATTTCATACTATCATTTCGCTGATTGATACGGGAATTCGTTTTTTAAGATACCCTTACTTTAGGGGGTGGAGTTGGGGGTATGGGGGGGGGGGGGGGGGGGGGGGGGTAACAATGTCAAAGGGTTTAACGCACTGTAAAGTATTCTTCGTAATACTGGTTATCTATGTAATTCCACTTTACATCGCATATATAATATTTAAGTTATTGGTGAATTATCTGATTAATTGAGTGTGTAAACATCCAACGCTACTCTAATAATGATGTTCACACTGGCTGAAGTGCTTAAAGAATAAGAAAAATAAAGAGAAAGAAAACGGAATACTTGAGGGGTAGTAGTATAGTTATTTTGTGTCTACGCCATAATTTTATAGTATTTAGGGCTAATGCCAGAACACCCAGAACAACCTCTTATTCTTACCGATACATGTATTGTGTGTGGTCTATATATTTTTAACTAGTCATGTAGTGGTCCATTTTTTTTAATTGAAGATAACCCTAAATAGATGGCAAGTTCAATAAAAAACAAAATATCAAACAACTATCAGCTATTACCCCATCCAAATTTCAAGTTCGAAAAATTTCAACTGATACTGCTAATTCGTGGTCCTGTCTTGAACAAGTTACTGAGCACCATTACATGAAATCTTTCGATTTCAAAACGAAGTTCAACAACTAACGAAATGATGCAGTTAAAGAAAAGAAAAGGACGATCTCATCACTGGTATTAAAATATGCTACCTTATTAGTCCGTGATCTCGCAAATGACCTCCTGTACATGCAGATGTAAAATAAAGCATGCGGAGATGACCCCCAAAAGTTCACCATACGACTGACGATTATATAATCGCATAACCTTTCAACCCCGTATGTAAATGAAGAATCTGGGCAGGTTGAGGGAGCCGTTTGAAAAATGGCGTTCAGAGCGAGGAATTCGGCGATGTTTTCACGGATTATTGAGCTGAAGCATGGTAGTTATCCAGAATTATATCCCTGGTAAGGGTTATTTCCTCTCGGGCTACGTCATTGGTGAAAGAACCCGTACTAAGGATATAATTCTGGAACACATTTATATTCCTCTAGGGCCATGCTGGTATGTTACATGCTACTTTAAATATATATATATCTATGTCTCTGTTTCATGTTTTATAGACACGCATTGTTGCGGTTAGCAAATTAAAACGAGTGTAATTAGCACGATAATATCTCGAGTGTGGAAGCTTTGTCATTTTCAAAATAAAGACAATTGTCATTTAACAAAACTAGTTGTGGCAAGTATTCAGAAAATAAATATATAAAAACACCATGATTATGTAACTGTTCGAAATATAATGTACAACAACTAACTGGTCTAACACATTGTACAAAACTACCATAACATATCTTAACAGTTCATTAGGGTTTTTATACTATAATCATCTTTGTGAGTATATTCACTACAGACGGTGTTGTCCTTAACATTAAACGAGTGTTTCTTTCCCCTGCTATTTCAAAGATAAAACGCATACATGTGAATGTCACAATTAAGCAGCCAGGATGAATTGAAGCTACTTGTAGCCAAGTTGTCATTTATTGACGGAGAAACAGTTTGATCTCGTACTGAACAAATATATATAATTTCTTTTATGCATATACTTCAGAAGATATCGTATGTAATCAGTCCGATTTATTATAATGTATATTTACTATGGCTTACGTCTTTTTATGAGAGTTTAAAATAATAAATCCGATAAAATGAGACCAGGCTACGTGTCATAAGGTAAGCTTTTTCAAAACATATCGTTTATACAATTATATAATGTCTTCCTCTTTTTTCAAATATATTGAGGTCCTCGATCGCGTGGTACAAACACGGCCTTGTATTTTTTGTTTGCAACTTGCCTCACGCTTACCAGATGTGCACGTGCAGCTATTAGCTACATGTAGATAACATCGAGTTCACCTAAATGTGGGTTGAATTCGCTTGTTTGTCGTTTCTATTATAATCACCTACCAGTTTTTTTTCACAGACGAAATTCACATGAGCCCGTACATGAAAATCTATGAATATATATATATTACGAGTTTCAAAACATTGTTTACATTGATTGATGTCTTCATACATGTTGTAATCAGAATCACGTAGATGATGTTACGTTTCTTTCCCATATAAGTGTAACGTCCAACTGCATATATAGCCACATTTCCAGGAGAGCGATTGGCTTTTGTTTAATCAATATTGGGTTTTACAATATCGATTGACTATTTCGTCTACTTGGACGAGACGTGGCCTCAACTGACGATAACATTTATGGGTCCCCAAGATTGGTACAGTAATACTATTAATCATTAATAAACATCCATATGACGGTAATGTATGCTTAGTTCAAATTGAATGTTTTTTGTTTATATCCAGGGTACCGTACAATTATACGTCATCAGAACCTAACCTAATCATGACTCTTGATAAACTTATAACTAAGATAACTACCCAGTGGACACAAAACGTTCGGAGAACGTCCGGAAAACGTCCTATTCAGGTCACAACGTCCGGGACTTTCCTACAACGTTGTGAGAACGTTTCATGTCAAACGTTAGTACAACGTTAGCTTTTGACGTTGTAACAACGTTGTCACAAGGTTTTAATGCAAACTTTGTTTATTTGTTGTTAATTTTAAACGGGTTGCAAGTTTACACAAATGCCAAAGACATACCGAACGAAAACATAAAATTTCATGATAAATTTAATTATCTAATTGGCTCGAAATTTTATTTGTCAATAATGAATCTGTTTAAATTAGTTTAAAAAGCAACCTACGTCGCCTATAATGTGCCCTAATAACATATATCGATCATTGATCCTTTCCTGGTCCTATTTTGCTGTTAGACCTCCTTTTATACCAATAAATGTGATCAAACTCGAACTTACGAGGTTACGATAACAAATCGGTGTTAACTCACTTGATGTTGCAATATATATCCGCCAGGGGGCAATACAAACATTCACATTCATTTCAATAACATTTTTTAAACGACTTAATTTCAGTTTAAACTGCATGAAAATATCATGTTTTGGTTGAAACTGTTGCGATTTTTTTTCGGGAAAAGAAATAGATAGAGAGAAGAAAAAAGGTTATTAATATTTGCGCGGTAATTTTAACTTCCGGTTCTTTGTTCTGCAAACACACGTGGGCCCAACACACACATTTCAATCGGTCTGTTGACTTGCTGTACTGGATTATGTATTTGCTTTCAAAATAACGTATGGAATCAGCTTTCTTCCCGAATACAGATAAGTAATTCAAGGTAAGTTCTGTATGATTCGTATTTTCTATTATACTGCGTTTGATTTTGACTTGTGTTTATTTACAAACCGATCGCGGGCATGTTATGATTTATCTTCACGTACGTACTTACAACGGATGTACGTGTTTGGTATCACCGGGCATAAGTTTAGTTTCACGCATATTTGTTAACCGAACACGTACGTTATGATATATTGCCGAAAGGTTTACGGTATATCAATAATTATTGTTTTGGTTGTTTTTTCTATTTACAGATTAAATGGAGATAACTGGATGAACCGAGGTAATCGGAGACATCAGAGATATGAGTGATGGGAGGAGTGCAAGCACATGGACACATGGAAATAAAGACATTAAAATACTGTATAAAACAACTTGAGTTTTTGTTGTACATAATAGGTAGCAATAGAAGAAAATAAAATAATACGACGTTGTGACAACGTCTATACAACGTAAATAAAACGTTGCCACATCGTAACACAGTAACGTTGTGGGAACGTTGTATGAAAACGTTCCCCAAACTTTCATTTGCAACCTTACTATAACCTAAATGCAACGTTGCATCCTGACGTAACTGCAACGTTCTCCAGACGTTGTGTGCCCACTGGGTAAATATCTTAAATGGGGTTACAGATAGTTCCGTTGAAACCGCTGAGATATATATTGCATCATTTTTTTTTTTTTAATAAGATAATTCAAACATTTTAGATGCTGTAAGCCTGACCGGGTCGTCTACGTACGCTGTCCCTGGGACTGAGTTTACACTGACGTGTGATGTACCAGAGGAGGCCAACTTTGTCCAGTTTTACCGCCGTCCTGACATCACTTCTCCAGTAGGTAGTGTACAAGTAGGTGGTGACCAATGTTACAACACCAAAGCCACCCCCGCCGTCCCCTGTACACCGGATGTCTGTTCCTGTGTAACGTCTGGAGTAAACCTTGGTACAGTGTTCCGGTGGATCATACAGCCACAGACGGGAGACCATGGATCTGTGTGGTACTGTAGACGTACCAACTTTAACCTACCTGACAGGACACTAGACAGTGATGACTTTACACTCAACGTGGCAGGTGAGAATTAAATATTTAATATTAAATAATAGTTTCCCTGTTTACAATGCATTAACTTTTGCAAAATATTTACCGGATAAATAAAATAAAAAGAAATACTGGACAGTCAGGATTATACACTGAACGTGGTATGAGAGTGTAAAATATTATAACAACGGGTTTTAAATTCCTATATGTATCTTGGTAGCAAATCATGATAAAATTATCACAAACACACTGATTATATACATACTTATAGTCATTATATAGAGAGTAAAATAGTACATCAGCTCTATTTAATACAAAACTTTGAAAAATGTTGCAATCTTAAACTTAAGAGTTTGTGCATTGTCCTAATTGTAATGTTGTATAAACATAAAGGGGTCTGATATAAGTAATAGTTTGATAGAGGGTTATATATAAACATTACAGACGGTCCCGGTACCTCCATAGCTCTGTCCCCACCCGACACTACCTACACCAGGACAGAGGGGGACACGTTACCGGACATCACCTGTACAGCGGACTGTAGACCTGGCTGTACCTTTGTCTGGACACGATCGGACAACATCAACTTTACTGTCTCACCTGTGTTGTCACTGGGACAACTGGACAGATCAGAACACGGGACGTACAGGTGTACTGCTAGGAATGTTGTCGGGGAGTCGACTATAGTAATCAGTGTTACTGTACAGTGTAAGTAACTGGAAATGTTGTCGGGGAGTCGACTATAATAACCAGTGTTACTGTACAGTGTAAGTAACTGGGAATGTTATCGGGGAGTCGACTGTAATAACCAGTGTTACAGTACAGTGTAAGTACATGCATGTATCTATATTAGTACTGTGTAGTAATTCATTGTCATTGATTTCATATACATGTAAATGGATTGCTGACATAAGTCTACACATCAAAAGTATATTCAATACATATCTGTTTAGTATTACAAACGTTTTGTGTTTAGTGCAGTTTATGTTAAGGTGTAGAATTATCCAACAAGACAGACCTATCAATGGTGGAAAAAATCAGAAAATAAAAAATCGTCTGCATGTTGGTATAATTTTTCACTTCCTCTATTTTGCATATGAATTAATGTTTAGTTTTATCATAGAAATGAAAAGAAAATCCACAACGCGTCGCGTTACAAGTAATCACAAATTAACAGGTCTTGTATAAAAAGGGATGGTATCGCTCCATGGTTAGTTTGTTAGAATTCATCATTACCCATATTAGCCAGCGTCATATGCTGCCAATGCACCGCTCAATTCCGTCCGAATTTCTGCTATTAATTTACAGGTACATTTGTAGCTGTATAATGCGACGTGTCATCATAACATGTACTGACACGAAGACATTGATGACACAATATGTCCACTTTACTATTAGACTATTACGTGATAATTTCAAGGGTGTGGTAACTATCATGAATAGGTTGAAGCCGACTGAAATCCAGCTTGCTATTTATTCTCTCTCCGGAAAAGTTATTTTTGGACAAAACAAACTCTTCATAGACCATCGGTAATAAAAACTTTTTTCGTGGTTTAATTCTGAAGCTTTTAGTTGCCATACGATATTCATACTTGAAAAATAAACGCTCTACAGCTTAGTTACTATAATTTCAGATCTGTCTCAGTAGGAAAATATTTTTTTTTGAAAATTTCAACATCGACTCTTGTAAGAACATATATGAGTGTGTAGATTTACGGACGTTTAGTAGGTATTTCACTAAATGGTGTTTAAACTGTCGAATATATTTGATGTCCGAATGGTCAATTTGTATCAGTCCTCACAGCTGTAGAGAATTCAAGTATAGATCATTCTCCGATATAATTTTACCTTCATTATTGTGTTGAGGTCTCATGCATTCCTCCTCCTAGATCCAGATATAGCGTGACTTTTGTAACCTAGCAAACAATAAAATCGTAGTAGCTGATGACTTCCTTGCTGAACAACACATTGAAGGCCAGCCACATGCCATTCACAGTAATACGGGTAAAGTGTACTGCTCAAGGAGACAACCACAACAGCACAGACCAGTCGTCTGTTTCTCAGCTTCCCAAGAAACACGCCCCTTTGATCCTCACCTGAGGCTACGTGGCTGGTGCCCCAACCAACTGAGTGGCCCAAGAGCCATGTACCATACCTACCTCTGGCCCCTTTCCCAGTCTCATTAAAAAATAACAAGAAAACAGGTTTAATAAACCCATTCTAACTCACATGTACTTCAATAAGCATCGACATTGCAAAGTATTTAGTTGTCAAAATGCACTGGCATGAATTGCATGCGCTGACCTGTCAAAAGATACAGGAATATCAGCAATAGCTATTAGTATTATCAAGGGTTGTGTTATCTTTTTTTCAAATATTATTATTAATTTTGTATTTGATAAAGTACTTCTAACTTATTAAGGAAAAATAAATTATAAAACATTTGCAAAACAATGGCTTGACTTACAATTGCATAACAGAGCATATCATTTATTATATTTAAATCACTATCTCCACTAGAAATCGAACCTGTGACCTCTGAGTTACTTGTCTTACGTTCAGCAAATCAACATACAGATTTCTCTGACCGAGCGGTATATTACCGGAGGTTATAACTAATGCATTAGAAGTGCATGCAGTATTTTCAATCTTGTATACCTGTGTAACTAACTACAATTTGAGAGAAGGGTTTTTCCACATAGCCTCAGTGTTTCAAATTACAGTAACCTATATTCTGACCTTGACTTAGTTCTAGGCCTATTTTTTTTTCAACGTCTCAAAATTTATCCCCTTTCCTTCTTTATTGGGAATGCATCGGATGAAAGTCCTTGATGTCATAATTTGCAGCATGCACATTGGCACACTTGTATGTATTACACAAGGGGTTGTCTGTACTTGATTGTGTACTGTGGTGATCGAAATCTTACTAGGATTTCTAGCCTCGCTTTGGATTTTGATAAGTCTCATCGCAGCGGAGAAAAAAGGTCTAAGTACGGGTTGTCATAACAAAAAATAAAATGAAAGAGCACGTAAAACTTTTCGTTGTTTAACCAATCGGATATCATCATAATGTTAATAAGTTTCTGAATATCGAATCAGCTAGTACTGAGATTATGCTTAAACAATGTCAAAATTTCGATGAATTGGGAGCCTATCCCTACTCAGACGAGGGCAGTTACAGGGAAGGGAGAGGGGTGATCAAACTGAAACCGTGTATGTCATGTCCAATGGAGTAGATCAGTGAAGATTGTGTTAAACAGTCAATGTTCAACGGTCAATTTTTAACAGACCATCCGTTGAGAATTGTTGACATTTTAAGTTGTCATTTTCAATGAAACGATCCATTTTTAACGACATCTCAGGTCCGCTTCCAACATTACACCGGCACTAAACGAAATACAAAAGAAAAATAGCGGTTTTCTTGTATTTATATAATTTGGAGCTGTAGGTAGGTCTTCCTTGGTCATCACGTAAAAAGAGATTTGCAAAGAAGATATTCTGTAGATGCGGGTCAAGTTATTGTATGCCTTATTTTTAATATATCAGGTTTGAATAACGAAAATATTATGATGTCAAGGTCATCGCCGGTGTCATGTTTAAAAAGTTGGTCTCAACTTCAGAAATTCCAGTTGATACATTTACTTCCAGCAATAAACCGAAAGGGCCACGTAATACAATGAAATAATTTCATTTCAGCAAAAATATCCCTTCATTTATTACACAGGCAGCAACAAGTTCGACATCACTTCCATTAAGCCTTGAAATATAAATAGAATTTAAATAAAAGTCGTGACGGCATGCAGTGACGCGGTGTTTTAGAAGAAAGAAAGGAAAGTGACGGGGCAATAATAAACACTGCATCCTCCGTAAAATGACAAATGTGTCGAAGTGCAAATCAAATTATATGAAAAAACTCATTTCCTAGTTGATTATCAAAGTATGGTTGATAGAACTTTTCTCTGACGTTGACAATTTAATCGCAGACAGTTCAAAATCGGTCAATTTACGGCAATGTTCATCGGCAAATTATGCTTTCGTTCATCATTGTGTGCAAATTTACAGTTTGTCAAAAAGGGTATGATTTTTCAAAATATTATAAGTATTTTTAATGAAAACCTTAAATAAAACAAAAAATTAAAAAGTAAGAAAATCGTTGGTTGAGACACATTTTCTGCCAAAACCGTTTTGATATGAAAGAAAAAGACCCTTTCATTATATGTACATGCATGATTGGGTATATAGGAGAGTCTTATGATATGCCAACAGAAGGAGAGTTAGAAGGGCAAAACACAGCTTTTGCAATGCTGCATACTTTTCTTAATAACAGAGTCTTCCAAATTTAACCACGAATGATAATACCTTTTCAATGATTTTAAAGCAAACCATTCATTACCTGATACTTAAGTTAACTATTTCGGGAAATTTTAAAACTAATGTTGAAAACTATTATCGAATAGGTAAAGAAAAAAAAAGAAAAATTGTATGCATTAACCATTTAAATCCATTCAAGATAGACCGTCAACCGTAAATCTGTCTCCACCAACTGTGACCTACACTCCTACAGGGGGACAGACTATCCCCACCATCACGTGTTTTGCTGACTGTAACCCGGTCTGTACCTACTCATGTCGAATGTTGCCACATAGTGTTATTCGTAAATCGATCGAAAGTTCTTCTTATTTCCTATTCAATACTTTCACAAATTCAATTTCAATCATTTAATATGACGTTGTAAATGGTCCAAGTACATCCATAGCTCTGTCCCCGCCCGACACTACCTACACCAGGACAGAGGGGGACACGTTACCGGACATCACCTGTACAGCGGACTGTAGACCTGGCTGTACCTTTGTCTGGACACGACCGGACAACACCAACTTTACTGTCTCACCTGTGTTGTCACTGGGACAACTGGACAGATCAGAACACGGGACGTACAGGTGTACTGCTAGGAATATCGATGGAGCGTCAACTACAAGTACAAGTGTTAGTTTACGGTGTAAGTATCCTTTGCTTGTTTTATTAGGTGATAATAAAACATAAACATAGATATTATTTGAGGCATTACATATTTAAGTAAACTGACGTTCACTAAATAGACGTTTGAATTGATTTTAAAAAAAGCACACCTGGAGAAATATTCATCAATGGATTCCATGGTTATACTTATACTGTTGATCATGAAACGTTTATAGGGTATAGCTGTACTTCTGGGTATATAAACGCATAGCTCAGTTGAAGTATGTGTGTTCAAATCGAAGGTAAATCATTATACATATATTTACATTTACACTGCAGCCTCACTATATAAACCTTTCTAAGCTTTCTTGGAAGTTATGAGTCCATAACTTCCAAATATTTATTATGACGTCATTATTATAGTGACGCCATAATTGTCACGTCGGCGATAACGGAAGATGACTGTTGAAAAGGCGGTTCCGTCCTTGACGATAATAATTTGTTTATTCATTATCAGAGTAAAATTCTTGGATATAGTCTTTCAAATTCGTTGTCAAATGTAAATATACGCATTGAACTGCTTTCATTTGGAAGTTATGGGCTGATGAATGCCAACTAGACAAAGGCGCTTCAATGCTTAAATGTACATCGATGATACCCCAGTAGCCAAAGCGCTGACCTAAAATTGATAACTTAATGCGGAGCAGGCCACGAGTGTAATTTACACGTTAGTGATATGTGCTTGTCGCGAAACGAATGATAGACATGTTCACTTGACTTATGATTGTTCAGAAATAATTAATTATTTGCTAAAATCTTCAACTGGCAAACGCATACGATACGCTTCTTGCTCATTTCTGAAAAAAAAACTACACTTTAGTTCAATTTATTTCCAAATGCTACTATAGGACTTCAAGATACATACATATATATTATGTAACAATGCATGCATACAAAATGGCAGAGAACTAACTCTGACTAATCCTGGACCACACACAAAATATATAATACAGGTGACATGTCTATAGTATGCTAATTTCACTATTACTTTGTTTGCATCATATACATACCTTGCTAACTTACGAATTTCGCCAATATTGTCGACACACAGTAATTGACGGTTTGCGCCAGTAAAATGGTTTGATGCATTTTTTTCTTAAATCGTAAAAACATGTTGCATACTAAAATAAAATACCCATCTTCAATATCTTGTCTACATTTAGTACAAAGTCTTAGTTCTCTTGGTAAGTGAACATATCTACCTGTCTCAATAGCTAAATTATGAGGAGAAAGACGTAATTTCGATCTATGTTTTACAGGTATATACTTTGTCAAATAAGACTGCAAAGTAAAATGATCAATCAGATATTTATAAAGTAAGCATGTTTACGAGGTATCAAGTAAACCTGTTAGATATTGCTAGTGTTGATCAAAAACTCTTTGTTTTATCAGTAGCAGTACTTTTTTAAAATCATAAGTATAATGGTGTACCCATACATCACCAAAGCCAAGAGAAAAAGGGCAATGTTAAACATAGATAATCCAGTTAAAACAATTACCAGTATCATTATTACATAAAAATGAGTATGCTGTGTTCAAAATACAATTGTTCGTGTTCAGTAGTTTGAACCAATATTTAATCATTCTGTATTTTCTAATACATTTTAATGGTTATCGCCCAAGTTCAAAATACACCATGACATTGCAGGTAGATTTTTTTTAACTTTATGATTTCTTTTACCAAACAACAGATATGACTTTTCAATGTCTATCGCCTTCGATATGTATCAAACAGATGCAATACGGTTGTATAATTAAAAATCATATTAGAACAACTTGTAAGGAGAGCCAACATAGCCTTTCGGCCTTGATCAGCTAATTGTTTCTGCATACCATTGAATCTACTATTATACCTGAGCTTAACTCCTAAATAGCTGAAAATGTCAACAATTTCTACTACAATACTATTATATATCTAAGTTTCAGTATCTTTTAATCGACCCCCATTTTTAAAGACTACGATATTTTTTTTCTGCATTTACAGTTAATTTTTACTTACTTGAATAATCATATAGACTATCTAGAAGACTTTGAGGACCTTCCACCGATTCAGAAACCATGACAAGATCATCTGCGTACATAAGGGGAAATAAGCTTAATTCACCGAAATCATAGCACTCTCTATGAAAGAAGTTTTAAAATCGGTTATGAAAAGTGAAAACATAAGAGGTGATACAATTTCCCCTTACATTAATCCGACATTGCTTTCGAAGAAAATAGAACATTTACCATTATGCGAAAATCAAGATTTGACTGATTTAAAAAGTGACTAATAACATGCAAAATTACTGCGAATGTCAAACCTTGTCAATTTACGCCATAAATTTAACCTATCTACACGCCATAAACTCAACCTTTCTACACGCCATAAACTTAAACTATCTACACGTCATCAACTTAACCTATCCACACGTCATAAACTTACCTATTTACACGTCATAAACTTAACCTATCTACACGTCATGAATTTAACCTATCTACACGCCATGAACTTACTATCTACACGTCATAAACTTAACCTATATACACGCCATAAACTTAACCTATCTACAAAGTCAAAAGCTTTTCTAAAATCAACTACCAATGTGTTCCGGGAATTAGTGATTTTCCCTACATGTTTACTCGCATGTACATGTTTAAACACGAGGACGGTACAAAAGGAAATCATTTTTGATATGCATCATTTTAATTGTATCAAATATTCTTAAGCGGATAATCGGACAGAGATATGATAGAGAGGGGTATATTTCTTCAGCGAAATATTTTTGATCATAAGTGTTCAGATAAAACAAAAGGATTCGTAAAAAAATTAAACGTGAGATATGGTAATTGCTAGTTATAATTTTAGTGTTTATTTCAGCCTAATGACAAGTTTCGATATCGTAGATACAAAGTTATAGATAATCGGCAAAATGATAGTATTAATAGATAGAGGACAGTAGCTATCGCTCCATCGGTAAAACAAACAGTTCATTTCGACAACATGAAGTGGAAGACTGCAATATGTCAACAAAAGGATTATAAACAAAGGAAATATGTCCGAATAAAATCAGTGGTACAGGTATAATTGAGATATTCTCTTTTAAATCTTAATCTTCATTGGCTAGATGTGTTTTATGAAAGAAATCGACGCGATGATTTGAAAGTGATATTAGAGAAATTTAAGATTATTGAATAAGAACATTAAACCCTGAAAATCATCAGACAAAAAATATTATGAAAGGATATATATTCATATTAACAAATACGGACACTTTATTCGATGAAAACAGAATTATTAGCACACGGATGTGATCACACTAGAGCGACAAGAACAAATCTCGTTGACTGTCTGTATGATATGGTAATTCAAATGTAATGTGATAATTTAGTCACCTTTAAATGACCTTCATATAATCGTTTGGATGTTTTGATACTTTAACTACTAATTTCTTTTAATTAGAATATCCACCGGGTACAAACCTTTGTTCTGTATCCTGCTTTGATAAAAGACCTCTACAATCTAAAAACAAATAAGTATATCGCCATCCGGTGAAACTAGGGAAAAAATAGTCCTTCAAATATATATTTGAGTAAGTCTGACTCAATCAACTATGACTTCGCCTATACTAAACTGTACTGGTGATATATCTGATATAAGGGACAACTGTCAACACGTTTTGGAGTGTTTTAATAGCGTACGTGACGTTTTCGAAAGTAACAATTATGGGTAAATAGATCAGACAAATGTTTAGTGAATTTAAAAAAGTAAAACACGGCTGAGAAAAACGGGAAAATGTATACATTGACCTAGATATTCAGTGAAACATTTCGATTAAACACAATTTCAGACGGACCTTCCACCGTAAGTCTGACTCCACCAACTGTGACCTACACTCCTACAGAGGGACAGAGTATCCCCACCATCACGTGTTCTGCTGACTGTAACCCGGTCTGTACCTACAGCTGGACAAAGGATGGACAGTCCTATATAACAGGGTCAGGTCTCCAACTCACCAACATACAGCGTGGTCAGGGGGGAGTGTACAGGTGTACGGCCAGTAATGAGCACGGGAGTGTGAGGGATGCTGACGTCAGTATCACCGTCTACTGTACGTATATAATGTGTTATGAAGGATATACTTCATTATCTATGGTATAGGATGGCGCTTAAACTGTAACTGTATGGATCGAGCTACTTTATTGTGCTATTTATAATTATTAACACTGTCAGGACTTTTTCTTTGCGTTATAACTTGGTTCGATTAACTATACTATATATATAGAAACGCTGTAGTATACGTATATCAACTGAGTTTTGCCAGCTAATTGTAATAGAAAAAGTCTTAATAACGCGAAGAAAACACGTACAGAAATAATGCGAACAAACACATGCGATAACAAAAATGTAAAAACGCAAATCGAAACACTACGAAAGAAAAGAGATTTCTTCATTAACCAAATCTAAAAACGCTTGTTATTTGTTTGATACAATGTCCATTGACACCAAGACTATTTCAAAACGATCCGTTTGATATATGATAATTAACGAGGCTTTTTTCCCCCTTTTTTGTGTGTTTTTTTTTTTAATTTATAATTAATATATCTATATATATATCAATTGATATATCAAATATTATCAAATTTTCCTATTTTGAATTACATTAAGACAAACTTTCTCGTGAGTTTGTTATTTAAAAATTAAACGCTTGGGAGATTGTATTTATTGTCAAGATCAATTCAATCTGGGTGATCAAATGATAAACACATGCACGATCATGTGTAAACTTGGTTATGTTTACGGAAGCTTTCTAGAAAGGGTCCAATATCAAACGGTCTAACTTAAGTATTAATCTTCTGAAAATGATAATGACAACTCTTTCTGAATGAGCTAGTATTAATGATATATCTATGTTGCTAAATCTCAACCAGATGTACACATTTATGTTTCGGACAATCCCAACCATCGACACAATGCGTAAATGGGCCGTATGGATGAGTTGGGATACGTAATAACGTGAATTTTCGCGTTATTACGTGATTCAAACATATTTTATTGTCAAAAAGTACAAAGGGATTGGGCACAAGTTTTTGCAACTTATCAACGCCCTTTCCCAAAACAAATACAAATTTACAATATTTGACAAAATAAAGACCAAAGGTCACCAATTCAATATTTTTGTAATATCTTTGTAACATTGCTCTCCGATTTGTCAACAGACAGGAAGTACAGAACAAACAATTATCATGCATTTTAAAATCTATTACATGTACTTGTTTTTATTGTTATAACGTGTTTTGATTTGCGTTATTATGTGTTTGTTCGCGTTATTTCGTGCGTTTTCGCGTTTTGAAGTATTTCAATCCACGTTATTTCGTGTTTTTTCGCGTTATTACGTGTTTCTATTTACGTTATTACGTGTTTCTATTTACGTTATTACGTGTTTTTTTCGCGTTATTACGTGTTTCTCGCGTTATTACGTGTTTCTATTTACGTTATTACGTGTTTTTTCGCGTTATTACGTGTTGTTGTTTTTTGCGTTATTACGTGTTTTGATTGATGTAATTTCGTGCTTTTTCGCGTTATTACGTGTTTTGATTTATACTATTACGTGTTTTTTCGCGTTATTACGTATTTCAACTGACGTCATTACGTGTTTTTTTGGCGTTATTACGTGTTTTTTTCGCGTTATTACTTGTTTTGATTGATGCTATTTCGTGTTTTTTCGCGTTATTTCGTATTTCTATTTACGTTATTACGTGTTTCTATTTACGTTATTACGTGTTTCTTACGTTCATTTTTTTTCGCGTTATAACGTGTATCAATTAACTCTATTTTATCTTATTGACCTTAATAGGCTTTTTGTAGAGAGTAGAATTTATTTCTCTTAAAAATGATAAAAAAATAGTACAGTATTTTTTAATTTGTATTTTACCGTCGTTACCCCTACCAACTATATGACGATATACATTATATCTAAAATACAAAACACTATGACATACATATCATAAAAAGTAATGCGACTCATTTTGTATCCGGGCTGTCTGCGCATCTGGGAAACTTCTAAATCAAGACACACTGTTTTGCTTTTAGCTTCTTCTGGACTTTAATTCATTTTGTTTTCGTGTATTCGTATATGTGTACCTCCTAATATGGGGTACCTGTAAAGTACGAAACGATAGCAAAACGAAACGAAACGAAATCAAACGAAATCAAACGAAACAAAACGAAATCAAACGAAACGAAATCAAACGAAATGAAAAAATTAAACATTAAAAGAAATAGATAAATAGACAATTCTAGACCTTACATAGGCTAAGTGTCCCATTCTTATCGGTGTTAAAAAACGCACAGGAAAGAATGAATTTATCGCAATATTCACTGAGTTTTTTTAAATATAAAATATTTACTCTATTTCGATAATATGTTTAGTGTATTGGTACACGGTCGATCTAAATTCACGTGACAGAGGTGATTGTAAGCAACTCGTTTTATAGTAGGAAAGCGAGGTGTGTATCTGATCGTGAAACATTAGAGTTCCGGAGAATTTGCTGGACTTGAAAGGCGCGATTCGTATAAAAACGCCGGCTTAACACGCTGTTGCCGTATTGCTGGTGTCGGGAGTGTAGACAGAATGGAAGCATCAGAGGACGACTCTATTTCTGAAACTTTGATGAACTAAGAATAATTCTGGATATGCTTTAGAAAATATTAAAGTACTGGATTAGTTAAGTGGATTTCCTATGGTTGAAAAAAGGAATATATTTTATTTCATTTCAGCTTTGCTCGGAGATTTTCATAAGGCGAATTTGTTCTTTTTATTTAAACCCCGGGTCAGACATGCATCCAATAACGTACTGTAACTGAACGTGCATGTTTGGAATAACGCTTATAGCAAGTTGAACAACGTTAACTTGTAAGAGTTACATCCCCTCATTTTGAAAGTAGAATTAGCAGGTGGGTAAGAAATAGTGTATATAGTTTTGATCATAAATTTATTGTTAAGAAGATATTTTACCAGTATTTTTGATTATTTTTGGTAAAATCAAATCTTTAGTATACATAATTTGTGTACACACAATACACTACGCGATGTGCATGCCTATAAATAATAGACTAATCATATATTCTGAATCAGACATCGAAGGAAGTCTTACACGTGCGGACACAAAAATTAAGCACTAGTTCCAAAAATTAATCGTTTACGACTAATATCATGTCCGTATAATAGGACTTAAATTGGTGTCCCGTGTGAGAATATCTAACTTGCACGATAAAGATCCATCGGCGGTCTTTTCGTGTGATAACGCTGGCCCAGAGGATAGGGTATTTTTAGGCCAGTACTTAATATTTCGAAATATTTAGTAGGTGTTTGGACGGACGTCAAAAACCTTGATAAACCAAATTCACAGGGTAGGGTATTCTCTCTTTTCCCTTCATCTTCACTAGGGTAGGCGTAACTTCTACTAAACAGTGCTAGATTAGGACCCATTCGAATCTGGGAGTCGCTTTCAAATAATAATCATACCAGCAATTAGACAGGAGACTCTCTTCCACCCACTTTCCTTTTTCATTCTATACTGTTCTCATTCTACTCAATGTCCTATCTATTCTCGTCCGCTGAAAGACCATACGGTTGTTATAGCGGACTGAAAAGAAACCCCGTTAAATAGATAAGTAAATATATTCTGAATAAAGTTATTTCATATTTAAAGAACTGAACGAATATAACGATACTCTTTTTCAGGTTCAATAATTTTGTTTTATTTTCAAAAGAGAAACAGATACAAGAATGTCCTCATACATTCGCCATGCTTCTTTCATCCTATTGCGATCAATTTATTCCTGTGTGTTGTTTTAACATCGATGGGAATGGGACACTAAGGCGTTTGCAAAAATCTAAAATTGTCTATTTATCTATTTTTTCAATGTTTTCATTATTCATTCGATCCCGTTTCGTTTCGTTTGATTTCGTTTCGTTTCGTATTGCTTTCGTTTCGACTTTTACAGGTACCCTCTAATATGTGCGTGTGAGTGAACGTAAACAAAAAAAGAAAAGAAAAAACAGCTCCTTCCATCTGTAACACGCCATTCTTTAACATCTCTACTAAATTGTTCTGTTGTTTTTTACTTTTCTGTTTTTTTTTCTTCAATATAACCCTTCATTTAAATGAATTCCAGATAGTGGTAGTTGAAGTCATCGAACCTGATTAGGTCAGTCGTCATATACGTACTAAGAATGGTGTTTCAGAAGATCGGGAAAAACTGCTGGTGTTCATCAGGAACCCGACGCAGACTAACTTCCGAAAACACCTTAAAACCATTGTGACTTCAATTGTTCGGCTTAAAAAAAGAACACGGAACTAATTATAACTGATCCGGTATATGTTCATTAACTAAAAGTTTCCCATAAGAGAGCATTAATCAAATTCAATCAATTTGCGACAAATATTATCATGCCATACTGTCATAGAAGAATTTGGTGAATGATAAAAAAAAAACTGCGACGTAGATTCTTGGAGTAAAAGTTCTTTGCCACATTATGATTTCAATTATGTTTCATGGGCTGATATATGTTACGTTTCTAAAGTCTGTTTTCTTATCTTGATGTACGTAATTCTACATTATTAAGTATATGTAAATACATATTGTTTCGGAAGAACATTTCGTGCTTATGTGCCTAGCTGCTATTTGAAAACCCGAGTTTCAAAACATTTTTCCACTTTCCTTTATCTTGTGATAACTATCTAAACGTATTATCAACATTAATGTTTACAGACGGCCCCGGTTCATCCATAGCTCTGTCCCCACCCGACACTACCTACACCAGGACAGAGGGTGACACGTTACCAGACATCACCTGCACAGCGGACTGTAGACCTGGCTGTACCTTTGTCTGGACACGACCGGACAACACCAACTTTACTGTCTCACCTGTGTTGTCACTGGGACAACTGGACAGATCAGAACACGGGACGTACAGGTGTACTGCTAGGATTGTTGTCGGGGAGTCGACTGTAATAACCAGTGTTACTGTACAGTGTAAGTAACTGGAAATGTTGTCGGGGAGTCGACTATAATAACCAGTGTTACTGTACAGTGTAAGTAACTGGGAATGTTGTCGGGGAGTCGACTATAATAACCAGTGTTACTGTACAGTGTAAGTAACTGGAAATGTTGTCGGGGAGTCGGCTATAATAACCAGTGTTACTGTACAGTGTAAGTATGTATATTCGCGTCTTAAAAGCACAAGATAAATTTTCGTTTTAAATTGCATTAGTATATAGTGTAAAGTTAAAATAACGCATAAACCTGAATTTAATCTCGAATACAACGCAAAGTATCAAAGTATATCAAAACGTCTATTAAACAATGGTAGGTAGCTATTGTCTTGCGACAAACTGTCTAATGAAGCTCGGCTCTAGTTCATGAGAGCTGCAACTGACACAGTAGCTGCACGTGCGCACCTTGTAAGCGTGATCCCAAGATGTCAATAAAAACTTCTCGGCCATGATCGTATCAGGTAATAGGTGAATAATCTATATTTGGTGATTTCGTTGTTGACAATTTCCGTCTCTGTCATATCCTATCTTATTTTCTGTCTAAGTATAACACTAACGACGAAAAAGGAAGAAGCAAAACTGGTATAGCCCCTGTTAGAGGATATGATCCAAGAAACCTAACTACATTTTGTAGCATTCTTCCGTTGTGACCACGCGCGCAATTAAATAAAGGAGAAATCATAATATCCAGAATATTGGATTTTTATTTGGAAATTATCCAGAAAACATCAAGTGAGAATTTTTATCATTTCTAGAAAACGCTGATCATATTTGTTTAAAGCATATTTCAATGTTTGCACGCGTTGTTATTTTTAATGTGTGGATGTCTAACTAGCAATTGTAGGTCAGCGCTTTGCAGTTTGCTTCTAGAATATCATAGATACATGATTAATAAGCTCCGATTTCCATTAATCAATATCTCGTTAATAGTTATTATGTCTGCGAAGATGAATTACTGGAAGGTATTGTGTTATTCAGTTACTCAAGCTGAGAGTTTTTTCCATAAAAAAACAAGTAGTTTAGTAGTAAAAGTAGTATAGGATGTGTTTCTCGAGCTCTATTATCTGAGTCTTAGCTGGGCCCTCAATGTCTCCTACCGCACAACTTATGACCAAGGTAAGACTGTTAATTTCAAACTCAATTGTATGTTTTGGTTTCATTCCATAAGCCCGGGAGTAAGGCTTCGTTTTCAATTGCTAAAACCAGTATGTATGTATATAAAGAACACCATAGCACATATTGCTCTCGTCCATCCGTCCGTCGCCCGACAATCCGTCCTACCGTCCGACCACTCGTATGTCGCGCCCATTGGCTAGCTTAAGGGTATAATTGCACGCCCGCGCCGCGCAGCTCCGCGCAGCTCCATGTATCCTTTTCCTAGCCGTACGTCTATTGCCGTGTATGGAGGCACATGTGGTGGCAAAACGTGTTGGCTATGCCTATAACGCCACAAAGATGACATGTTCGAAAGTGTACTCTACCCCTACAGCATGTATCGGAAGAGATGGAAATGGAGGTACCGTATCTTATGTTTAATGTTGAATGGTGTTTATTCGAATCAAAGCTAATTCATTATACATATGTACATCAATGATATCCAAGTAGCCAAAGCGCGGACCATGAGTGTAATTTACACTTAAATATAGTGATATGTGCTTGTCGCGAAACGAATGATAGACATGTTCACTTGACTTATGATTGTTAAGAAATAATTAATTATTTGCTAAAATCTTCAACTGGCAAACATATACGATACGCTTCTTGCTTAATTCTGAATAAAAACTACACTTTATTTCAATTTATTTCCAAATGGTACTATAGGATTTCAAGATACATGTATATATATTATGTAACAATGTATGCATACAAAATGGCGGAGAACTAATTCTGACTAATCCTGGACCACACAAAAAATAAGCAAACAGTTCAATATGTCAACAAAAGGATTATAAACAAAGGAAATGTGTCCAATTTAAGTCAGTGGTACAGGTATACATGTAATTGAGATATGCTCTTTTAAATCTAAATCTTCATTGGCTAGATGTGTTTTATGAATAAAATCGACGCGATGAATTGAAAGTGATATTAGAGAAATGTAAGATTATTGAATAAGAACATTAAACCCTTAAAATCATCAGAAAAAAACTATTATGAAAGGACATTTATTCATATTAACAAATACGGACACTTTATTCGATGAAAACAGAATTATTAGCACACGGATATGATCACACTAGAGCGACAAGAACAAATCTCGTTGACTGTCTGTATGATATGGTAATACAAATGTAATGTGGTAATTTAGTCACCTTTAAATGACCTTCATATAGTCGTTTGGATGTTTTGATACTTTAACTAATTTCTTTTAATCAGAATATCCACCGGGTACAAACCCTTGTTCTGTATCCTGCTTTGATAAAAGACATCTACAATCTTTAAACAAATAAGTATATCGCCATTTGGTGAAACTAGGAAAATAAAAAATATTCCTTCAAATATATGTTTGAGAAAGTCTGACTCCATCAACGGGGTTGCGGTGGCCGAGTGGTTAAGGTGTCCCGACACTTTATCACTAGCCCTCCACCTCTGGGTTGCGAGTTCGAAACCTACGTGTGGCAGTTGCCAGGTACTGACCGTAGGCCGGTGGTTTTTCTCCAGGTACTCCGGCTTTCCTCCACCTCAAAAACCTGGCACGTCCTTAAATGACCCTGGCTGTTAATAGGACGTTAAACAAAACAAATCAATCAATCAAACTCCATCAACTATGACTTCGCCTATAGTAAACTGTAATGGTGATATATCTGATATAAGGGACAATTGTCAACACGTTTTGGAGTGTTTTAATAGCGTACGTGACGTTTTCGAAAGTAACAATTATGGGTAAATAGATCAGACAAATGTTTAGTGAATTTAAAAAAGTAAAACACGGCTGAGAAAAACTGGAAAATGTATACATTGACCTAGATATTCAGTGAAACATTTCGATTAAACACAATTTCAGACGGACCTTCCACCGTAAGTCTGACTCCACCAACTTTGACCTACACTCCTACAGAGGGACAGACTATCCCCACCATCACGTGTTCTGCTGACTGTAACCCGGTCTGTGCCTACAGCTGGACAAAGGATGGACAGTCCTATACAACAGGGTCAGGTCTCAAACACACCAACATACAGCGTAGTCAGGGGGGCGTGTACAGGTGTACGGCCAGTAATGAGTACGGGAGTGCGAGGGGTGCTGACGTCAGTATCACCGTCTACTGTACGTATATAATGTGTTGTGAAGGAAATATACTTCATTATCTATGATATAGGATGGCGCTTAAACTGTAACTGTATGGATCGAGCTACTTTATTGTGCTTTTTATAATTATTAACACTGTCAGGACTTTTTCTTGGTTCGATTCACTATATATATATATATATATATATGCATACATTTTTCAAACTTAGCTCTGTTTATTTATTCTATCATTATTTCAAAAACGCTGTATCATACGTATACTGAGTTTTGCATACTAATTGTAAGAGAAAAAGTCTTCATAACGCGAAAAAAACACGTACAGAAATAATGCGAACAAACACATGCGATAACAAAAATGTAAAAACGCAAATCGAAACACTACGAAAGAAAAGAGATTTCTTCATTAACCAAATCTAAAAACGCTTGTTATTTGTTTGATACAATGTCCATTGACACCAAGACTATTTCAAAACGATCCGTTTGATATATGATAATTAACGAGGCTTTTTTCCCCCTTTTTTGTGTTTTTTTTCTTCTAAATTTATAATTAATATATCTATATATATATATCAATTGATATATCAAATATTATCAAATTTTCCTATTTTGAATTACATTAAGACAAACTTTCTCTAGAGTTTGTTATTTAAAAATTAAACGCTTGGGAGATTGTATTTATTGTCAAGATCAATTCAATCTGGGTGATCAAATGATAAACACATGCACGATCATGTGTAAACTTGGTTATGTTTACGGAAGCTTTCTAGAAAGCGTCCAATCTCAAACGGTCTAACTTAAGGATTAATCTTCTGAAAATGATAATGACAACTCTTTCTGAATGAGCTAGTATTAATGATATATCTATTTTGCTAAATCTCAACCAGATGTACACATTTATGTTTCGGACAATCCCAACCATCGACACAATGCGTAAATGGGCCGTATGGATGAGTTGGGATACGTAATAACGTGTGTTTTCGCGTTATTACGTGATTCAAACATATTTTATTGTCAAAAAGTACAAAGGGATTGGGCACAAGTTTTTGCAACTGATCAACGCCCTTTCCCAAAACAAATACAAATTTACAATATTTGACAAAATAAAGACAAAAGGTCACCAATTCAATATTTTTGTAATATCTTTGTAACATTGCTCTCCGATTTGTCAACAGGCAGGAAGTACAGAACAAACAATTATCATGCATTTTAAAATATATTACTTGTTTTTATTGTTATTACGTGTTTTGATTTGCGTTATTATGTGTTTGTTCGCGTTATTTCGTGCGTTTTCGCGTTTTGAAGTATTTCAATTCATGTTATTTCGTGTTTTTTCTTGCGTTATTACGTGTTTCTATTTACGTTATTACGTGTTTCTATTTACGTTATTACGTGTTTTTTTCGCGTTATTACGTGTTTCTCGCGTTATAACGTGTTTCTATTTACGTTATGTCGTGTTTCTATTTACGTTATATCGTGTTTCTATTTGCGTTATTACGTGTTTCCCGCGTTATAACGTGTTTCTATTTACGTCGTGTTTCTATTTACGTTATATCGTGTTTCTATCTGCGTTATTACGTGTTTCTCGCGTTATAACGTGTTTCTATTTACGTTATTACGTGTTTTTTCGCGTGAATACGTGTTGTTGTTTTTTTGCGTTATTACGTGTTTTGATTGATGTAATTTCGTGCTTTTTCGCGTTATTACGTGTTTTGATTGATGTAATTTCGTGCTTTTTCGCGTTATTACGTGTTTTGATTGATGTAATTTCGTGCTTTTTCGCGTTATTACGTGTTTTGATTTATGTTATTACGTGTTTTTTCGCGTTATTACGTATTTCAATTGACGTTATTACGTGTTTTCTTGCGTTATTACGTGTTTTTTTCGCGTTATTACTTGTTTTGATTGATGCTATTTCGTGTTTTTTCGCGTTATTTCGTGTTTCTATTTACGTTATTACGTGTTTCTTACGTTCATTTTTTTTTCGCGTTATAACGTGTATCAATTAACTCTATTTTATCTTATTGACCTTAATGGGCTTTTTGTAGAGAGTAAAATTTATTTCTCTTAAAAATGATAAAATAAAATAGTACAGTATTTTTTAATTTGTATTTTACCGTCGTTACCCCTGGCAACAACACGACGATATTGATTATATCTAAAATACAAAACACTTTGAAATTCATATCATAAAAATGTAATGCGACTCATTTTGTATCCGGGCTGTCTGCACATCTGGGAAACTTCAAAATCAAGACACACTGTTTTGCTTTTAACTTCTTCTGGACTTTAATTCATATTGTTTTCGTGTATTCGTATATGTGTACCTCCTAATATGGGGTACCTGTAAAGTACGAAAGGATAGCAAAACGAAACGAAACGAAATCAAACGAAATCAAACGAAAAAAAAACAAAACGAAATCAAACAAAACGAAACGAAATCAAACGAAATGAAAAATCAACATTAAAAGAAATAGATAAATAGACAATTCTAGACCTTACATAGGCTAAGTGTCCCATTCTTATCGGTGTTAAAAAACGCACAGGAAAGAATGAATTTATCGCAATATTCACTGAGTTTTTTTAAATATAAACTATTTATTCTATTTCGATAAAATGTTAAGTGTATTGGTGCACGGTCGATCTAAATTCACGTGACAGAGGTGATTGTAAGCAACTCGTTTTATAGTAGGAAAGCGAAGTGTGTATCTGATCGTGAAAAATTAAAGTTCCGGAGAATTTGCTGGACTTGAAAGGCGCGATTCGTATAAAAACGCCGGCTTAACACGCTGTTGCCGTATTGCTGGTGTCGGAAGTGTAGACAGAATGGAAGCATCAGAGGACTACACTATTTCTGAAATTTGATGAACTAAGAATAATTCTGGATATGTTTTCGAAAATATTCAAGTACTGGATTAGTTAAGCTGATTTCCTAAGGTTGAAAAAAGGAATATATTCTATTTCATTTCAGCTTTGCTCGGAGCGTTTCATAAGGCCAATTTGTTCTTATTATCTAAACCCAGGTCAGACATGCATTAAATAACGTACTGTAGCTAAACGTGCATGTTTGGAATAACGCTTATAGCAAGTTGAACAACGTTAACTTGTAAGAGTTACGTCCATTCATTTTGAAAGTAGAATATAGTTTTGATCATACATTTATTGGTAAGAAGATATTTTACACA
>NC_047027.1:27793689-27794440 GCF_902652985.1 Pecten maximus | reverse complement strand
CAGTGATGATTACAAAAGACACAGACGGAAGCGACGTGTATAGTCAAAACATAGACAATCTGGATGGAGGCCATGTCTATTTCTTTAAGGTTGTAGCGTACAATAAGTATGGGAACACAACATCGGCTGAAACTGTCGGCTGTACTGTTTATACACGTAAGTATCTTGCAAATACCACTGCATATTTTCCATTTTATAGTACCTTATTATTGAACTGTGTTACATCAATGGCAATGACTAATTCGTAAATCATAGTATTGTAACACTAAAAAGCAAAATATGACTATATGAGATATTGTACACGGTCACAGCTTTCTTAGTATGTTTTAGTATATTGAATCACCCTAAAGATATCTTTGTCGTCAACTGATGAACATATAAATTACATACATACCATTTTCAAGTATATTTTCGATAATAGTTGGTACTTCATTTCTTAGCGTCTAAGCGTTTCTAACGGGGACTTATCAATTGACGACAGCAAGATACAGTTTACTGTTCGCACGAAGTATGAAAAATTCCTGCGCGTATCTTCCTCAAAGCTTCTGCACCCGTATGCTATTACCTGAGTTGCGCTAGAGGCAACATGAAAAAAGAGTGAATGCATGTTGATAGAAATAAGATATAATATTTTGTTGGATACAGCATGTTCAAGCGGAACTGACAGTATGTATGTCGCAGGAGTTGTACTGGCAGTCACTGGCGTTCTCACGCTTTTGTTCGCATTTGGAATCGAGATTTTATTTCAGTA
>NC_047027.1:27723674-27793589 GCF_902652985.1 Pecten maximus | reverse complement strand
TGAATGTCCTACTCTATATACGGATCATACACAGTATACCTGGTAAGGCATCAGTACGTGGGATGATTATAAATTTAGACAAAATATTTCTGGTGTTTTTAAAATATTACGAAAGGATGTTCAAACTGTTTAGTTAATTTCATCAGAGACTTGTGTATATCAGGATGTATACGTATCAGATTTCATGATACTAGTTTAGTTGTTCCGAGATCCAGGATTCTTTGTGATGGTAGTGTTACGATAGACCAGGTGTATAGTGTTCAATGGGGACATAAACAGACAGAAGTGTCAGATGCTTTTGTTTTTGTTTTAGTTAAGTTATTATTATATTAATCATTAATGACTTACTTCAAAGTAAATCCAAAGCCGAGCGGGATTTACTCGCTCGCGCTCCAATCACAATATTGCTATAAATAACACAAACACCAAGGCGGCAAAATATCGTTAAATGTTACAGTGTTTTGTTTTCTCGATTTCCCGGTAAACATTTGTGGTACTCATCTAGCTAGGATTTAAAAACTAAAAACGTACATAATTTGGAGTGTATATGTACCGTACATTTACAACACAATACATCTGTAGTATCGCTAGTATAGATCGTGATTTCATTACATAAAAAAATATCTCCGTTTTCTCAACACCGGGCTGCGATACTGCAGAGACGTGTATATCAGATATATCACGTTTCTGGATACTGTAAGTACAAAATGTAAGTCCAGCTACAGAGTACCTGTACTGTACGACAAGGTATGTTCCAACAAACACATCACGGTATCAGGCAGTGTACCTGTCAATCATGAATCAGGACCTTTGTTTCACTAATCCCCAACACTCTTCCACACCGTGTCGCGCGGTGTCAGTAAACAGGTGACCACTCGGGTTTTGAGCCGGTGTCAGCCGGTGTTTCAACCGACATGCAACCGACTGAATGAGTGGAAGGGATTAGACCTCGCCACTGTGGCGGTGATTGGGGACCATACCACCTGACGCGTACTGTATATATGTATAAATATTTGTAGCAGTTTTTTCACACCACTCTCTATAATTCTTATGATCTAACACATATTTTTCTAAAGTTTTTCAGACTTTGTACACGATATTTAATCAATCACTGTAGAGACGATAATGCAACATTTTTTATATAAATGCAATGTCGTCCACCAGCAGTGTTTAGGGACGAATCGTCTTTGAACTCTTCGGAATACTTTCACGTGCGGGGGAATTCAAAATATCTCTGCCGTTGGTCGCATAGCGTTCTAGTGTTTGAACATGATGCAGTCACGCTAGTATCCGCCTTCGGCCCACGTTTGCCGAAGGGTTCATTGTGGTTTCTCCAGTTACTAAAACATTATTCTTATTGTATTATATTGTATTTCCAGTACTTCTTATATATATTATGTGATTGTATTTGTGATTTTTTGTGTTTTGATAAAGGGGCGGATTGCCTCGAAAATTTAACAAACCTTATTGTTTACACTGTTTGAATTACTTCTTTGCCCCATATATATATATGTATATATACGTCCGCAATTGTAGTTGTGATTTGAATATGATTAAAACATAACCAACTTATAAATTACCAAAATATACACAGCGAAGTGTTTTGTATATACATAGAAAGAAATTATGTCCTACATTATTGATACATTTACGGTTGCAGTGACGGCTTTAATGCTATCATTTTCATAGGTTTCATGAAAAAATCCAAATGTATTTATTTTAACAAACACATACCGGACGTTTTACTATGAGGTTCGTCATAAACGTTCGGATCTGAACGCCCCTCCAATGTCTCGTACTTTCTGTTAATACAAGAATACAGTTCATCAACATCAATTACTATGAACAGAATGTAAAATTTCTTATAAATCACAGAAAATCACAAGTGTGGATAAATTACCTACCCACCATCTCCATCATTGTCGGGATCAATTTGATTAACTGAAAGTACAATTAACAAATTCGGAAAGTTGTTTAATATCAATAATAAAAAAAAATATCAGAAAGTACATATATAACCAAAAACTAAAAAACTTTATCTTAGAAATCCTCTTCGCGTATGCTTTATGATATAACATATTGATATATGTTGAAAAATGTGGGAAGTTCCTAAAAGAACGCCACAAAGAGATTACGGTCAGACTAATGGAATTTCTCAAGGGACAAAACATATAGTAAACCCTCTATAAACGCCTATGACTTCTGTTTAAAAGTCATATAATTCATATTTACATTATCACATTATTTCCAGATTTGCCTTTGCGATAAACGGATATAACTGTTCTAGTTAGGTTTTCATATTAGTATATGTGATATATAAACAAATTACATATCTAAAACCGAACGCTTATATTTTTATGTTAGGAAACAATATGGCTTACGATGATGGTTTCCTCCGATTTCAGAATACACGGACGCCTTGGCAACCTGATTGATATCAAGTTGTTGATATGGATATCTGGATTGTAAATAAATGATAATATATAGCATAACAAAGTCACCGCGATACGCTTATAAGAAAAGAATACAACTAAATAAGTTTTAAATTGGCGTGGTCTACGAGTGTGGTCTTATCTTTCAATTTCGCTTTGAAGTCTGAGGCCTGTAATAAAGAGTGCTAATTTACATTTAACACAAAAACACTTTTCGTTTAAAGCAAAGCGTATAGATTAAGCCATTTGCTTTGGCATATGCTTAACCAGTAATACTGTTACAAAACGGAACAAAAGCGTTATGTTACAATATAAATATATGAGAATAATATAAATATCAACAGTATCGGATTCATTATCAGAATAGTACCTCGATCTGAAAGTTGCATATCTTCCATCTGTTTTGGAACCTGACTTGGGCTGTAAAAAGTTAAGTAGTAAACAAAGGAATCTGTTAATTATATTTTCAGGCACATACATGAAGTTATGCAACAGGAAATCATTAAGAAAACTTACAACTTATGTTCAGCATGTGTTTTTTTTCTATTTCTTGCATAAGCCGATGATCAATGATGCTTACACTTCCATAGTCAAAATTTGTTTTCTCGAGGAATCAAAGCATTACTGTATACGAATCGGAATAAAAATAAACGACCAATGAGTGGTCATCCATCGCCTGCTCTGAACTAATGTGTAAAATGAACGACGAATAAGGCTTGCTAATGTGTAAATGCCTGTGTGTGTTTTGTTTATATTTCAGCATTTTTTCTTGAGGTGTATCCTTGTGTGATATAGTAAAAAAATATAATATCGACTCGTCTGAGAAAGAAGTTAATTTCATTTGCTTACCTATGACAGAGTCTTCCATTTCCTGCAAAATAATATAATTGTCCAACTATTTTTAAACTATACATGTTCAAATTTAACTATTTTAACGACTGCTTTGTAACATTGTATAACACTATATTTTTGAAGATAACTACCACGTCGTTAAAACGACAATCCAATGCACAATATGAGTACTTACGTTTATAAAACATCCCGATTCCAACTGTGATCAAAAGTGTGAGTATACCAATAACTGTCAGTACAACTCCAGTGACATACATACTGTCATTTCCACAGGAACATGCTGTATCAAACAAAGGAGTATAGTTCATCACAACTTACATACGTTTGTTGGTATATATCCGTGAGACAACAGTTGTACTTGTGTGTAAGTGTATCCTATTTAAGCTACAAAAGAACCTTGAGCTTTCAAAATTTCTTGCGTTTATTCATAAAAAGATCACAAACTTATAAAATAATCTTACATGAAACCAACAAAAGGAGATGCTTCGTAATTCATTCAAGTTATCTTAAGAGCAGCTCAAGCACTCGCATGCATGTGCGGAAGTTATGGAGACGATAAGAGCATGGATGTTTCGTGTTTTGTGAGTAATATAAACTACACCCTCTTCACATCAATTGAGAAGTCCCGGTTACTTAGAAGAGAAGAAATGACGTTATAACCGTTATAGTATTTTGATTTCGGTAAAGTATCTATACTATTTATTTATGATAAAAAAATGATGTCTTTAGCTATATCTTTACCGATTATATGCTAATGACTTACGTTCCTGAACAGTGCAGCCAACAGCATCCGCTGATGTTGTGTTTCCGTACTGATTGTACGCTATAACTTTAAAGAAATAGACATGACCTCCATCCAGATTGTCTATATCTTGACTATACACATCACTTCCGTCTGTGTTGTTTGCAATCGTTACTGGATAAATCTCTTGTGATTTAAGAAACCTGTCTGTGCTGAACATAACATGGTAATACTGAGAGTCCCCTCCGTCACTCCATGAGACTTCAACAGAACTAGGCTTCATGCAGCCAATTAACAGAGTGTTTGGGATTCCTGGGATCACTATTTTATCGAAAAGAGGTTTTATAAATTAATATACATGCTTCCATTCATCCTGTGATATGCGTTCTGTTACATGAATCATTGCTATCCTCTGGACACAGATAGGCCTGGGATTATACTAACCATAAGAGAAAAGCAATGCTTTCATTTACAGAAATTTTAACATTTTAGTAAGAATGACACTTTCTGTTGACCAGCTCCGATTGATCTACTTACAGCTGGTTTGTAATTGTCACGGTCATCTGTATATTAACGAATGTCTTGTGTATTATATTGGTCTCGCTAGATTGTGTTAGCGTACCCTGGTACGGTATATGTGGAACTATCAAGGTTACCAGTACGGCCATTTACGAGTGTTACCTGTTCGCCGTCGTATAAGACTCTCGTTTCTAATTCGTTATTTAAGTAATGCTTTATGCACAATTTTATAACGCACCGTAGATTGTAGCTTTTTGTACTAATGTATTGTATTGCATTCACAATTAAGGTATAATCATTGATAGTTTACAATAATTAATTACGTATCTGTGAACCGTAGATAACGTTTTTGGTGGTAAAGATATGTTGGTTATAAATGTAAAGAAATGGATGTTTAGTGGTTATTTTATATATATATATATCTGTTAAAACTTCACATGGCGGGCGCATGATCACAGGACGTTATGATAGGCCATCCGGAAGGGACAACAGATCTTCAGTGATGCAGTGTCAGGACCGACCAGAGGTTGAGGTCAACTGCTTGGAAGACAGGTATAAGGCCATTTAACGTGTCCAAAGGGAAGCGATTGTTGTCCACTGAGTTTGTATATCCTCGCCAGTTGTGGACCATTATTGTAATCCGTTCACGGTGAAAATGAAATAATTTATGGATTATCTTTGCATTTGTGAACTGGTCGTGACAGCAATCGTCACAGGTGTTTGGGAATGCCAATGACAACCCGGTTGTGTGGAAAGACTTTAGCTACCTTGCTAGAAATATATGTAGGAGAGAGTAATTGGTAGAGTGAACAGGTTTGTAACTTTTGTGATTCTATGTAAATGAACTTGTATATACGATCATTGTGTCGGATTCCTCGTGTTGATTTCCGGAATAACCAAACTACGGCTCGTCCAGCGTTCAAGTAATGTAATGATCTTTGTTACAGTTTACATTTTGTGATATCCGCAATATTTGGTGGTTTAATGCCGTGTTCTTTCACGTAATAACTTGACAACAGGAGAGATTCAAGCATAAAACATATAATCCATTGTACCGAGAAAAAAATACTAATGAAATAATGAATCTTAAGAATCAATTCAATAAACAATGAGTTTTGCCTATTTTCATGATTTTTGTGGGGGGAAAAACACATTTGTTTTATGCTATATACAAATACGTGTTAGTTTTTTCTGGTTTCTTTTTAAAGACATACTATATCACATATTCAGTTAAATGGAAATGATCGGCTATTGATTTAAGCGTATATTGCCTGACTTTTTTTTACCAAACAGAAATCGGATTATGTTTTTCCATAGAACTATGCAATCATCCAGAATGAAGTACTTACATTTTTCACGAACTGTGAAGCTAAGCATGGCACTTCCTTGATTGTTTGTTGCTGTTACGCTATATAATCCAAACCAGCTCTCTTGTACAGTGGTCCGGGTCAAAACTGAAAACGCGGTTAGATTCCTCCCCTCAAACGTATTTTGTATAATAACGCCATACGTTCCATTTACAAGATCCGTAACAGAAGTAGATTTTGATGATTGGAAGGTCCAGGTGAAAGATGGCGCAGGGTTGGAGATGAATGTAGACGACAAAATAATGGTTTCTGACTGGGATAGATAAAGCGTCAGGTTTTGGTCCAGCATAAGATACGGACGTGGTTCATCTATAATGAAAAAGGTCAAATAAAGAAACTACATAAAATGGTACACCAGGCTAACAAATAATACATTACTTGAATTCTGAAATAACGCTGAGAGTATTCCTATTTCCTATTACTTAGCATTGTCACCTCGTTAAAACCACCAATGCACCACCTACAAAATATACTCTACCTTTAGATTGGGCCATTTCACCTAAAGTATGATACACACTATTCATATTAATATAGAATTAATAAATTTTGACTCCAACGATCAAAAATGCTTTCAATGATTTATAACGCCTATACCTTTTTCATTAATTCATTTTTTTGTCGAACTCTCCACAATACACGTATCGAATATGTATAACCAGAAACTAACATTTCACAGTAACATTTATCACTTTAGTCGACTCCCCGACAACATTCCATGCAGTACATCTGTATGTCCCGTGTTCTGATCTGTCCAGTTGTCCCAATGACAACACAGGTGAGACAGTAAAGTTGGTGTTGTCCGGTCGTGTCCAGACAAAGGTACAGCCAGGTCTACAGTCCGCTGTACAGGTGATGTCCGGTAACGTGTCCCCCTCTGTCCTCGTGTAGATAGTGTGCGGCGGGGACAGAGCTATGGAGGTACCGGGACCATCTACAATTAATGTCGATACCCAGTATTAAATAGTCCATACTTTTCGTTTCTTGCTTTAGGAAGTGAGAAGGTGTGGATTAAGTGAAAGAAAGATGAATAGAGATGGGAATTAATTTTTCACTGGGTACAAATACAATACAAATGTATCGCTACTTTCATTGTTATTATACATATATCGGACAAGATAATTGCAAGGAAATAGTCTCGGCCAATTAAGACGATCTCCCCTAAATGTATATCGCATTTAGCACGTGTTGATTTCGAAAGCAAACCTATGTAAGCAATGACGCGGTATGTATCCCGTAAATACAAATGCTGCGCGCATTTACTTATGCAACATAAATAATAAGGACAGACCGAATCCAATGTATTCGGTGTTAATGCGTGTCATTGTTGGGAAATCTGAACCGAAAGGAATTGGAATCATAAATGTTACGCAAAGTATCAGATGAATACACAAGTGCGTCAGCTGGTGAATTGTGGTGCTTGGATTTGAATTTTAATGCATCGTTAGATACATTTCCTGTCAATTTTATCATTGTTTACATGTAATTTTACTCTGCTCGCCTGATATACTGGTAATTCAAGACCTACTGAGGGACTATCAATGTTTGCATGGATCAAGCTACTAAATCAGATTTAGTAAAAGTATGAAGCATTCGATTTTTACAAACCATAATTATATGTTTCTGTACAGATTTCGTAAAAACAAACTGAGAAAACCATATAACATGCTATGTCATACAAAGTTTCGCCGTTCCGTAGCATTTTTTTCAAGTGGAATGTAGAATTCGGGATATGAATAAAGCTCTTTTCCATCGAAAGCAATAATCTACTCTTAAAGAGAATTACGATTATGTTATAATACTGAAAATAAAAAAGGTCGAATTAGGTATTGTTGTTCACTTAGATTTAAGTATTGATGTATTGGGAGCCTGAAGTTGGTTCCGAGTTCCGTTTAAGTAAACGGAACTCGGAAGAACCAGTTCCGAGTTCCGTTTAAGAAAAACTGAAATACGATGTATAAGCTTTATTGATTAAGGTCCCAGTTCCGAGTTCCGTTGAAGATAAGCGTATATGGGTTATATTTTTGTATTTGGCTATGCTGAAAATCTTGAAAAACAAAATAAATACAATTTTGTTTTTAAATGGAGACAATTTGTTAACAAGAATACAAGTTATCGCACGGAAACAAACGTATGAATAAAGTTAATATTTTCAGTAGCAGATCATGTGAGCTCTGACTTACAAAACTCAAATGCAGTCCCAAGCATCCCCTTCTCGCGGGAACAAAGCAATATGTCTCTCCGAAACTTACGGGGGCGACATAATTAATGGTTATCATTTATTCGATTTATTTATATGAATAATTCCATTATTGATATTATTAATTCAAGGAATAAAGTGATATCAATACGAATTGTTGATATAATTTATTCATTAAATGATATCATTAATTAGAATTCATGATATCGTTAAATCATTTAATGATACCATATATTCGAATTAGTGATATCACAAATTGTAGATTTAATCTAATCAATTAGTCTAATCATTGACAGCGAATAACAAGGAAGGCCTTTGGCAACAGCTCCTTAGAAGTTTCCTGCTACCCCGCGTATTTCTATGTTTCCAGGTGCCAATGAAAGAACTGTTCAATATTATTCAATGAAATTGTATTTTTTTTTTATTTGTGTTGAATAAAACTTCAGTAATACCAATTAAAGATTTTTTCCCAGTCGTCATATAGACATTTCACCTCAACAGTAGAAGCCACATTGAAAAACAAAATGGTGTATGAAATATACTTTGCAGTTATTGCTTTGTTTGTGTACTTTAACTTCACACATATAGATACATTAACTACAAATAAAAACTCATATCTCCCTCCATGGACCCACATTTCGCGATATCTAGAAAGCTGCTTTAACAAACTACTTGTAATTTACGAAAGGGTAAAAAAGGAAATGTACCATGAACGAAAACTGCGATGTAACATTCTGTCTTGGAGGTTACAACACAACAATTTCTCGTAATTTTACAACACCAGTCGTGTTGTTATCCTTAAACGGAACTCGGAACTGGTTCCCAGTTCCGTTTATCTTAAACGGAACTCGGAACTGGGACCAACACCAATAAAGCTAATACATAGTATTTCAGTTTTTCTGAAACGGAACTCGGAACTGGACCAAAACCACTAAAGCTAATACATAGTATTTCAGTTTTCTTAAACGGAACTCGGTGGTTTTTGTCGTACGGTTCTAGGGCGGTGGCTCTCGCCGCACGACTATAGGACGGTGACTCTCGCCTTACGATTATAGTGCGGTGGCTCTCGCCTTATGGTTTTAGCCGGTGGCTTTTGTCTTACGGTTCTAGGCGTGACTCTCGCATTACGATTATAGTGCGGTGGTTCTCGCCTTGCGGTTCTAGGGTGGTAACTCTCGCCTTACGATTATAGGGTGGTGACTCTCGCTTTACGATTATAGGGCGGTGGCTCTCCTCTTAATGTCTTGTGGCGGTGGCTCTTACCTTTCGGTTCTAGGGCGTTGGCTCTCACCTTACGATCATAGGGCGGTGGCTCTCGCCTTACGATTAAAGGGCGATGGCTCTCGTCCTACGGTTCTAGGGCGGTGTCTCTCGTCTTACTGTTATAGGGTGGTGGCTCCCACCTTACAGTTCTAGGGCGATGGCTCTCACCTTACAATTATAAGGTGATGGCTCTCGCCTTACGATTATAGGGCGGTGGCTCTCGTCGTACGGTCCTAGGTTGGTGGCTCTCGTCTTACGGTTCTAGGGTGGTGGCTCTTGTCTTACAGTTCTAGTGTGGTAGCCCTCGTCTTACGATTATAGGGCGGTGGCTCTCGCCTTCCGATTATAGGGCGGTGGCTCTCGCTTTGCGAACATAGGGTGGTGGCTCTTGCCTTACGGTTCTAGGGCAGTGGCTCTCGTATTACCGGCATATGGCGGTGGCTCTCGCCTTAGATTATAGGGCGGTGGCTCTCGTCTTACGGTCATGTAGCGGTGGCTCTCGCCTTACGGTCATGTGGCGGTGGCTCTCACTTTACGATTAAAGGGCGGTGGCTCTCACCTTACAATTATAGGGCGGTGGCTCTCGCCTTACGGTTCTAGGGCGGTGGCTCTCGTGTTACGGTTCTAGGGTGATGTCACTTGTCTTACGGTTCTGGGGCGGTGGCTCTCGCCTTACGATTATAGGGCGGTGGCTATTGTCTTCGATTATAGGGCGGTGGCTCTCGCCTTACAATTATATGGCGGTGGCTCTCGCCTTACGGTTCTAGGGCAGTGGCTCTCGCCTTACGAGTATAGGGCGTTGGCTCTCGCCTTACGATCAAGTGCGGTTGTTCTCGCCTTGTGGTTCTAGGATGGTGGCGCTCACCTTACGATTATAGGGTGGTGGTTCTCGCCTTACGGTCCCAGGTTTGAGGCTCCCGCCTTACGATTATAGGGTGGTGGTTCTCGCCTTACGATTATAAGGCTGTGGCTCTCGTCTTACGGTCATATGGCGGTGGCTCTCGTCCTACGGTTCTAGGGTGGTGGCTCTCGTCCTACGGTTCTAGGGCGGTGGCTCTCGCCTTACGGTTCTAGGGCGGGGGCTCTCACCTTACGATTATAAGACGGCGGATCGCGAGTTACGATTATAGGGCGGTGGCTCTCGCCTTACGGTTCTAGGGCGGGGGCTCTCACCTTACGATTATAAGACGGCGGATCGCGAGTTACGATTATATGCGGTGGCTCTCGCCTTAGGATTATAGTGCGGTGGCTCTCGCCTTACGATTTGAGGACGGTGGATCTCGCCTTACGATTATAGAGCTATGGCTCTCGTCTTACGGTCCTTCATGTAGGTTGGTTGTTCTTGCCTTACGATTAAAGGGTGGTGGCTCTCGCCTTACGGTTATAGGGCGGTTGCTTTCGTCATACGATTCTAAGGCGGTGGTTCTCGTCTTAAGGTCATGTAGCGGTGGCTCTGGCCATACGGTTCTAGGGCGGTGCCTCTCGCCTTACTGTTATATGGCGGTGGCTCCCACCTTACGGTTCTAGGGCGGGGGCTCTCATCTTACGATTATAGGGCGGTGGCTCGCGCCTTACGATTATTGGGCGGTGGCTCTCGTCTTACGATTCTAGGGTGGTTGCTTTTGTCTTACGGTTCTAGGGCGGTGGCTCTCCCCTTACGGTTCTAGGGCGGGGGCTCTCATCTTACGATTATAAGGCGGTGGCTCTCGCCTTACGATTATATGGCGGTGGCTCTCGTCTGACGGCCGTAGGGTGGTGGCTCTCATCTTACGATTCTAGGGTGGTGGTTTTTGTCTTACGGTTCTAGGGCGGTGGCTCTCGCCTTACGATTATAGTGCGTTGGCTCTCGCCTTATGGTTTTAGGCGGTGGCTTTTGTCTTGCGGTTCTAGGCGTGACTCTCGCATTACGATTATAGTGCGGTGGTTCTCGCCTTGCGGTTCTAGGGTGGTAACTCTCGCCTTACGATTATAGGGTGGTGACTCTCGCTTTACGATTAAAGGGCGGTGGCTCTCCTCTTAAGGTCTTGTGGCGGTGGCTCTTATCTTACGGTTCTAGGGCGGTGGCTCTCGCCTTACGATTAAAGGGCGATGGCTCTCGTCCTACGGTTCTAGGGCGGTGGCTCTCGCCTTACGATTATAGGGCGGTGGCTCTCGTCTTACGGTGTTTGTGCGGTGGCAATCGCCTTATTGTCCTATGGAGTTTCTATCGCCATATGGTACTATGACGGTGGCACTAGGCTTAGGATTACATGTGGTGGCTCTCGCCTTAGGATTATAGGGCGGTGGCTCTCACCTTATGATTTGAGGACGGTGGATCTCGCCTTACGATTATAGAGCGGTGGCTCTCGCCTTACGGTCCTTCATGTAGGTTTGTTGCTCTTGCCTTACGGTTATAGGGCGGTGGCTCTCGATTGACGAACATAGGGTAGTGGCTCTCGCCTTACGGTTCTAGGGCAGTGGCTCTCGTCCTAGGGTCATGTGGCGGTGGCTCTCGCCTTACGATTATCAGGCGGTTGCTCTCGCCTCACGGTTCTAGGGTGGTGGCTTTGTCTAACGGTTCTAGGGCGGTGGCTCTCGCCTTACGATTATATGGCGGTGGCTCTCGTCTTACGGTCATGTAGCGGTGGCTCTGGCCATACGGTCCTAGGGCGGTGGCTGTCGTCCTACGGTTCTAGGGCGGTGGCTCTCGTCCTAACGTTTTAGTGCGGTGGCTCTCGCCTTACGGTTATCGGGCGGTGGCTCCCACCTTCCGGTTCTACGGCGAGTGCTCTCACCTTACGATTATAAGGCGGTGGCTCGCGCCTTACGGTTATAGGGCGATGGCTCTCGTCTTACGGTCCTAGGGTGGTGGCTTTTCTCTTACGATTCTAGTGCGGTGGCTCTCGTCTTACGGTCCCAGGGCGATGACTCTCGTCCTACGGTTCTAGGACGGTGGCTTTCGCCTTACGGTTCTAGTGCCGGGGCTCTCAACTTACGATTATAAGGCGGTTGATCGCGCCTTACGATTATAGGGCGGTGGTTCTCGTCTTACGATTCTAGGGTGGTGGTTTTTGTCTTGCTGTTCTAGGGCGGTGGCTCTCGCCTTACGATTATAGTGCGGTGGCTCTCGCCTTATGGTTCTAGGGTGGTGGCTCTCGCCTTACGGTTCTAGGGCAGTGGCTCTCGTCTTACCGTCATGTGGCGGTGGTTCTCGCCTTACGATTATAAGGCGGTTGTTCTCGCCTCACAGTTCTAGGGTGGTGGCTCTCGCTTTACGATTATAGTGCGATGGCTCTTACGTTCCAAGGGTGGTTGCTCACGTCTTACGGTTCTAGGGTGGTGGCTTTTTTCTAACGGTTCTAGGGCGGTGGCTATCGCCTTACGATTATAGGGTGGCGGCTCTCGCCTTACGGTCCTAGGATGGTGGCTCTCGTCTTGCGGTTCTAGGGTGGTGGCTCTTGTCTTACGGTTCTAAGGTGGTGGCTGTCGTCCTACGGTTTTAGGGCGGTGGCTCTCGCCTTGCGGTTAAAGGGCGGTGTCTCTCGTCGTATGGTCCAAGTGTGGGTCACGTCTTACGGTTCTAGGGTGGTGGCTTTGTCTTACGGTTCTATGGCGGTGGCTCTCGCCGTACGGTTTGAAGGCGGTGACTCTCGCCTTACGATTATAGTACGGTTGTTCTCGCCTTGCGGTTCTAGGGTGGTGGCTCTCACCTTACTATTATAGGGTGGTTGCTCTCGCCTTACGGTCCTAGGTTGGTGGCTCTCGCCTTACGATTTTAGGGTGGTGGCTATCGCCTTACGGTTATAGGGCGGTGTCTCTCGCTTTACGATTCTAGGGCGGTGGCTCTCGTCTTACGGTCATGTAGCCGTGGTTCTGGCCATACAGTTCTAGGGCGATGGCTCTCGTCCTACGGTCCGTCTTACGGTTCTAGGGTGGTGGTTTTTGTCTAACGGTTCTAGGGCGGTGGCTCTCGCCGTACGATTATAGGGCGGTGACTATCGCCTTACGATTATAGGGCGGTGACTCTCGCCTTACGATTATAGTACGGTAGTTCTCGCCTTGCGGTTCTAGGGTGGTGGCTCTCACCTTACTATTATAGGGGGGTGGCTCTCACCTTACTATTCTAGGGTGGTTGCTCTCGCCTTACGGTTATAGGGGGGTGGCTCTCCTCCTACGGTTCTATGGCGGTGGCTCTCGCCTTACGGTTTTAGGGCGCGGGCTCTCGTCTAACGGTTCTAGGGTGGTGGCTCATGTCTTACGGTTCTAAGGTGGTGGCCCTCACCTTACGATTATAGGGTGGTGGCTCTCGCCTTACGGTTATAGGGCGGTGGCTCCCGCCTTCCGATTATAGGGCGGTGGCTCTCGCCATACGATTATAGGATGGTGGCTCTCGCTTGACGATTATAGTGCGAGGACTCTCACCTTACTATTATAGGGTGGATGCTCTCGCTTTACGATTCTAGGGCGGTGGCTCTCGTATTACGGTCATGTAGCTGTGGTGCTGGCCATACGGTCCTAGGGTGATGGCTCTCGTCGTACGGTTCTAGGGCCGTGGCTCTCGCCTTACGGCTCTAGGGCGGGGGCTCTCAAATTACTGTTATGGGGCGGTGGCTCCCACCTTACGGTTCCAGGTCGTTGACTCTCACCTGACGATTATAGGGCGGTGGCTCTCGCCTTACGATTAAAGGGCGATGGCTCTCGTCTTACGGTCCTAGGTTGGTGGCTCTCATCTTACGGTTATAGGGCGGTGGCTCTCGCCTTACGATTATAAGGTGGTGGCTCTCGCCTTACGATTATAGGGCGGTGGCTCTCGTCTTACGGTTCTAGGGTGGTGGCTTTTGTCTTACGGTTCTAGGGCGGTGGCTCTCGCCGTACGATTTGAAGGCGGTGACTCTCGCCTTACGATTATAGTACGGTAGTTCTCGCCTTGCGGTTCTATGGTGGTGGCTCTCACCTTACTATTATAGGTTGGTGGCTCTCGCCTTACGATTTTAGGGTGGTGGCTGTCGCCTTACGGTTATAGGGCGGTGTCTCTCGCTTTACGATTATAGGGCGGTGGCTCTCGCCTTACGGTTCTAGGGCGGTGTATCTTGTCGTATGGTCCAAGGGTGGTGGCTTTTGTCTTACGGTTCTAGGGTGGTGGCTTTTGTCTTACGGTTCTAGGGCGGTGGCTCTCGCCGTACGATTTGAAGGCGGTGACTCTCGCCTTACGATTATAGTACGGTAGTTCTCGCCTTGCGGTTCTATGGTGGTGGCTCTCACCTTACTATTATAGGTTGGTGGCTCTCGCCTTACGATTTTAGGGTGGTGGCTGTCGCCTTACGGTTATAGGGCGGTGTCTCTCGCTTTACGATTATAGGGCGGTGGCTCTCGTCCTACGGTCCGTCTTACGGTTCTAGGGTGGTGGTTTTTGTCTAACGGTTCTAGGGCGGTGGCTCTCGCCATACGAGTATAGGGCGGTGACTCTCGCCTTAGGATTATAGGGCGGTGACTCTCGCCTTACGATTATAGTACGGTAGTTCTCGCCTTGCGGTTCTAGGGTGGTGGCTCTCACCTTACTATTATAGGGTGGTTGCTCTCGCCTTACGGTTATAGGGGGGTGGCTCTCACCATACGATTCTAGGGCGATGGCTCTCCTCCTACGGTTCTATGGCGGTGGCTCTCGCTTTACGGTTCTAGGGCGCGGGCTCTCGTCTAACGGTCCTAGGTTGGTGGCTCTCGTCTTACGGTTCTAGGGTGGTGGCTCATGTCTTACGGTTCTCAGGTGGTGGCTCTCGCCTTACGATTATAGGGTGGTGGCTCTCGCCTTACAGTTATAGGGCGGTGGCTCCCGCCTTCCGATTATGGGGCGGTGGCTCTCGCCATACGATTATAAGGCGGTTGTTCCCGCCTCACGGTTCTAGGGTGGTGGCTCTCGCTTGACGATTATAGTACGATGACTCTCACCTTACTATTAAAGGGTTGATGCTCCCGCCTTACGGTTATAGGGGGTGGCTCTCGCTTTACGATTCTAGGGCGGTGGCTCTTGTCTTACGGTCATGTAGCTGTGGTTCTGGCCATACGGGCCTAGGGCGGTGGCTCCTGTCCTACGGTGCTATGGCCGTGGCTCTCGCCTTACGGTTCTAGGGCGGGGGCTCTCACCTTACTGTTATAGGGCGGTGGCTCCCACCTAACGGTTCCAGGTCGTTGACTCCCACCTGACGATTATAGGGCGGTGGCTCTCGCCTTACGATTAAAGGGCGATGGCTCTCGGCCTACGGGTAAAGGGTGGTGGCTCTCGCCTTACGGTTATAGGGCGGTAGCTCTCGCCTTACGGTTCTAGGGAAATGGCTCTCGTCTTACGGTCATGTGGCGATGGCTCTCGCCTCACGGTCCTAGGGCGGTGGCTGTCGTCCTACGGTTCTGGGGCGGTGGCTCCCACCTTACGGTTCTATGGCGTTGTCTCTCACCTTACGATTGTAGGGCGGTGGCTCTCGCCTTACGATTAAAGGGCGATGGCTCTCGCCCTACGGTTCTAGGGCGAAGGCTCTCACCTTACGATTATAAGGTGGTGGCTTTCGCCTTAAGATTATAGAGCGGTGGTTCTCGTCTTATGGTCATGTAGCGTTGGTTCAGGCCATACAGTCCTAGGCCGATGGCTCTTGTCCTACGGTCCAAGGGTTTTGGCTCTCGTCCTATGGTTCAAGGGTGGTGGTTTTTGTCTAACGGTTCTAGGGCGCTGGCTCTCGCCGTACAATTATAGGGCGGTGACTCTCGCCTTACGATTATAGGGCGGTGACTATCGCCTTACGATTATAGTACGGAAGTTCTCGTCTTGCGGTTCTAGGGTGGTGGCTCTCACCCTACTATTATAGGGTGGTGGCTCTCGCCTTACGGTCCTAGGTTGGTGGCTCTCGCCTTACGATTTAAGGGTGGTGGTTCCCGCCTCACGGTTCTAGGGTGGTGGCTCTCGCTTGACGATTATAGTGCGATGACTCTCACCTTACTATTATAGGGTTGATGCTCCCGCCTTACGGTTATAGGGGGTGGCTCTCGCTTTACGATTCTAGGGCGGTGGCTCTTGTCTTACGGTCATGTAGCTGTGGTTCTGGCCATACGGTCCTAGGGCGGTGGCTCCTGTCCTACGGTTCTATGGCCGTGGCTCTCGCCTTACGGTTCTAGGGCGGGGGCTCTCACCTTACTGTTATAGGGCGGTGGCTCCCACCTAACGGTTCCAGGTCGTTGACTCTCACCTGACGATTATAGGGCGGTGGCTCTCGCCTTACGATTAAAGGGCGATGGCTCTCGGCCTACGGGTAAAGGGTGGTGGCTCTCGCCTTACGGTTAAAGGGTGGTGGCTCTCGCCTTCCGGTTCTAGGGCGAAGGCTCTCGCCTTACGGTTCTAGGGAAATGGCTCTCGTCTTACGGTCATGTGGCGATGGCTCTCGCCTCACGGTCCTAGGGCGGTGGCTGTCGTCCTACGGTTCTGGGGCGGTGGCTCCCACCTTACGGTTCTATGGCGTTGTCTCTCACCTTACGATTATAAGGTGGTGGCTTTCGCCTTAAGATTATAGAGCGGTGGCTCTCGTCTTATGGTCATGTAGCGGTGGTTCAGGCCATACAGTCCTAGGCCGATGGCTCTTGTCCTACGGTCCAAGGGTTTTGGCTCTCGTCCTATGGTTCAAGGGTGGTGGTTTTTGTCTAATGGTTCTAGGGCGGTGGCTCTCGCCGTACAATTATAGGGCGGTGACTCTCGCCTTACGATTATAGGGCGGTGACTATCGCCTTACGATTATAGTACGGAAGTTCTCGTCTTGCGGTTCTAGGGTGGTGGCTCTCACCCTACTATTATAGGGTGGTGGCTCTCGCCTTACGGTCCTAGGTTGGTGGCTCTCGCCTTACGATTTAAGGGTGGTGGTTCTCGCCTTACGATTCTAGGGCGGTGGCTGTCACCTTACGGTTATAGGGCGGTGGCTCTCGCCTTATGATTCTAGGGCGGTGGCTCTCGTCTTACGGTCATGTAGCAAGCGGTTCTGGCCATACAGTCCTAGGGCGATTGCTCTCGTCCTACGGTTCAAGGGTGGTGGTTCTCGCCTAACGATTAAAGGGCGATGGCTCTCGTTATACGATTCTAGAGCGGTGGCTCTCGCCATACTGTTAAAGGGCGGTGGCTCCCACCTTACGGTTCTAGGGCGAATGCTCTCACCTTACTGTGATAGAGCGGTGGCTCCCACTTTACGGTTCTAAGGCGTTGCCTCTCCCCTTACGATTATAGGGCGGTGACTCTCGCCTTACGATTAAAGGGCGATGGCTCTCGTACTACGGTTCTAGGGCGGTGCCTCCCGCCTTACTGTTATAGGGCGGTGGCTCCCACCTAACGGTTCTAGGACGAGGGCTCTCACCTTACGATTATAAGGTGGTGGTTTTCGCCTTACGATAATAGGGCGGTGGGTCTCGTCTTACGGTCCTAGGTTTGTGGCTCTTGTCTTACGGTTCTAGGGTGGTGGCCCTCGCCATACTATTATAGGATGTTGGCTCTCGCCTTACGCTCCTCGGTTGATGGCTCTCGCCCTACGATTATAGGTTGGCGGCTCTCGCCTTACGGTCATGTAGCGGTGGTTCTGTCCATACGGTCCTAGGGTGATGGCTCTCCCCCTACGGTTCTAGGGCGGGGGCTCTCACCTTACTGTTATAGGGAGGTGGCTCCCACCCTACGGTTCCAGGTCGTTGACTCTCCCCTGACGATTATAGGGCGGTGGCTCTCGCCTTACGATTAAAGGGCGATGGCTCTCGTCCTACGGTTAAAGGGCGGTGCCTCTCGCCTTATGATTATAAGGTGGTGGCTCTCGCTTTACGATTATAAGGCGGTTGCTCTAGCCATACGGTTCTAGGGTGGTGGCTCTCGCCTTACTGTTATATGGTGGTGGCTCTCGTCTTACGGTCCTAGGTTGGTGGCTCTCGTCTTACGGTTTGAGGGTGGTGGCTCTTGTCTTACGGTTCTAGAGTGGTGGCTCTCGCCTTACGGTTATAGGGCGGTGGCTCTCGCCTTACGGTTCTAGGGCCGGGGCTCTCGCCTTACGGTCATGTAGCGGTGGCTCTGGCCAGACGGTCCTAGGGCGGTGGCTGTCGCCCTACGGTTCTGGAGCGGTGGCTCTCGCCTTACGGTTCTAGGGCGGGGGCTCTCACCTTACTGTGATAGGTCGGTGGCTCCCACCTTACGGTTGTAGGGCGTTGGCTCTCACCTTACGATTATAGGGCGGTGTCTCTCGCCTTACCATTAACGGGCGATGGCTCTCGCCCTACGGTTCTATGGCGGTGGCTCTCGCCTTACGATTATAGGGTGGTGGCTCTCGCCTCACGATTCTAGGGCGGTGGCTCTCGTCTTACGGTCATGTAGTGGTGGTTCTGGCCATACGGTCCTAGGGCGATGGCTCTCGTCCTACGCTTCTAGGGCGGTGGCTCTCACCTTACGATTATAGGGCGGTGGCTCTCGCCTTACGATTAAAGGGCGATGGCTCTCGTCCTACGGTTAAAGGGCGGTGGCTGTCGCCTTATGATTATAAGGTGGTGGCTCTCGCTTTACGATTATAAGGCGGTTGCTCTAGCCATACGGTTCTAGGGTGGTGGCTCTCGCTTTACGATTATAGGGCGGTGGCTCTCGTCTTACGGTCCTAGGTTGGTGGCTCTCGTCTTACGGTTTGAGGGTGGTGGCTCTTGTCTTACGGTTCTAGGGTGGTGGCCCTCGCCATACGATTATAGGGTGGTGGCTCTCGCCTTACGGTTATAGGGCGGTGGCTCTCGCCTTACGGTTCTAGGGCCGGGGCTCTCGCCTTACGGTCATATAGCGGTGGCTCTGGCCAGACGGTCCTAGGGCGGTGGCTGTCGCCCTATGGTTCTGGAGCGGTGGCTCTCGCCTTACGGTTCTAGGGCGGGGGCTCTCACCTTACTGTGATAGGTCGGTGGCTCCCACCTTACGGTTGTAGGGCGTTGGCTCTCACCTTACGATTATAGGGCGGTGTCTCTCGCCTTACCATTAACGGGCGATGGCTCTCGCCCTACGGTTCTATGGCGGTGGCTCTCGCCTTACGATTATAGGGTGGTGGCTCTCGCCTCACGATTCTAGGGCGGTGGCTCTCGTCTTACGGTCATGTAGTGGTGGTTCTGGCCATACGGTCCTAGGGCGATGGCTCTCGTCCTACGCTTCTAGGGCGGTGGCTCTCACCTTACGATTATAGGGCGGTGGCTCTCGCCTTACGATTAAAGGGCGATGGCTCTCGTACTACGGTTCTAGGGCGGTGGCTCTCGCCTTACGGTTATAGGGCGGTGGCTCCCACCTTACTGTTCTAGGGCGAGGACTCTCACCTTACGATTAGAAGGTGGTGGCTTTCGCCTTACGATTATAGGGCGGTGGCTCTCGTCTTACGGTCCTAGGTTGTTGGCTCTCGCCTTACGATTATAGGGTGGTGGCTCTCGCCTTACGATTCTAGGGCGGTGGCTCTCGCCTTACGATTAAAGGGCGATGGCTTTCGCCTTACTGTTTTAGGGCCGTGGCTCCAACCTATCTGTTCTAGGACGAGGGCTCTCACCTTACGATTATAAGGTGGTGGCTTTCGCCTTACGATAATAGGGCGGTGGCTCCCACCTTACGGTTCCAGGTCGTTGACTCTCGCCTGACGATTATAGGGCGGTGGCTCTCGTCTGACGGTTAAAGGACGATGACTCTCGTTCTACGGTTCAAAGGCGGTGGATCTCGCCTTACGATTATAGGGTGGTGGCTCCCGCCTTACGGTTATAAGGCGGTGGCTTTCGCCTTTCGATTATAGGGCGTCTCGCCTTACGAATATAGGGCGGTGACTCTCGCCTTACGATTATAGTACGGTAGTTCTCGCCTTACGCTCCTAGGTTGGTGGCTCTCGCCCTACTGTTATAGGGCTGTGGCTCCTACCTTACGGTTCTAGGGCGAGGGCTCTCACCTTACGATTATAAGGTGGTGGCTTTCGCCTCACTGTTCTAGGGCAAGGGCTCTCACCTTACGATTAGAAGGTGGTGGCTTTCGCCTTACGATTATAGGGCGGTGGCTCTCGCCTTACGATTCTAGGGCGGTGGCTCTCGTCTTACGGTCATGTAGCGGTGGCTCTGGCCATACTGTCCTAGGGCGGTGGCTGTCCTCCTACGGCTCTGGGACGGTGGCAACCGCCTTACGGCTCTAGGGCGGGGCTCTCACCTTACTGTGATAGGGCGGTGGCTCCCACCTTGTGGTTCTAGGGCGTTGGCTTTGACCTTACGATTATAGGGCGGTGGCTCTCGCCCTACGGTTAAAAGGCGATGGCTCTCGCCTTACTGTTATAGGGCTGTGGCTCCTACCTTACGGTTCTAGGGCGAGGGCTCTCACCTTACGATTATAAGGTGGTGGCTTTCGCCTTACGATTATAGGGCGGTGGCTCTCGTCTTACTGTCCTATGTTGGCGGCTCTCGTCTTTCGGTTCTAGAGTGATGGCTCTTGTCTTACGGTTCTAGGGTGGTGGCCCTCGCCTTACGATTATAGGGTGGTGGCTCCCGCCTTTCGATTATAGGGCGTCTCGCCTTACGAATATAGGGCGGTGACTCTCGCCTTACGATTATAGTACGGAAGTTCTCGCCTTACGCTCCTAGGTTGGTGGCTCTCGCCCTACGATTATAGGGTGGTAGCTCTCGACTTACGGTTATAGGGCGTGGCTCCCACCTTACGGTTTTAGGGCGAGGGCTCTCACCTTATGATTTTAAGGCGGTGGCTCGCGCCTTCGGATTATAGGGCGGTGGCTCTCGCCGTACGGTCCAAGGGTGGTGGCTCACGTCTTCCGGTTCTAGGGTGATGGCTTTTGTCTTACGGTTATAGGGCGGTGGCTCTCGCCGTACGATTATAAGGCGGTGGCTCTCACCTTACGGTCCTAGGGCGGTGGCTCTCGCTTTACGATTATAGGGCGGTGGCTCTCGCCTTACGGTTCTAGGGCGGGGGCTCTCACCTTACTGTGATAGGGCGGTGGCTCTCGCCTTACGATTAAAGGGCGATGGCTCTCTTACTACGGTTCTAGGACGAGGGCTCTCACCTTACGATTATAAGGTGGTGGCTTTCACTTTACGATAATAGGGCGGTGGCTCCCGTCTTACGGTCCTAGGTTGGTGGCTCTCGTCTTACGATTTTAGGGTGGTGGCTCTTGTCTTACGGTTCTAGGGTGGTGGCCCTCGCCATACGATTGTAGAGTGGTGGCTCCCGCCTTTCGATTATAGGGCGTCTCGCCTTACGAATATAGGGCGGTGACTCTCGCCTTACGATTATAGTACGGTAGTTCTCGCCTTACGCTCCTAATTTGTTGGCTCTCGCCCTACGATTATAGGGTGGTACCTCTCGACTTACGGTTATAGGGCAATGGCTCTCGCCTTATGATTACAGGGCGGTGGCTCTCGCCTTACGGTTCTAGGGCAATGGCTCTCGCCTTACGATTCTAGGGCGGTTGCTCTCGTCTTATGGTCATTTAGCGGTGGTTCTTCTGGCCTTAAGGTTCTAGGGCGGGGGTTCTCACTTTAATGTTCTAGGGCGAGGGCGATCACCTTATAATTATAGGGCGATTGCTCTCGTCCTACGGTTCCAGGGCGGTGGCTCTCGCCTTACGGTTCTAGAGCGGTGGCTCTCGCCTTACGGTTCTAGGGCGGGGGCTCTGACCTTACTGTGATAGGGCAGTGGCTCTCACATTTCAGTTCTAGGGCGTTGGCTCTCACCTTACGATTATAGGGCGATGGCTCTCGCCTTACGCTTAAAGGGCGATGGCTCTCGTCATACGGTTCTAGGGCGGTGGCTCTCGCCTTACGGTTATAGGGCGGTGGCTCTCGCTTTACGATTATAGGGTGGTGGCTCTCGCCTTACGATTTTAGGGTGGTAGCTCTCGTCTTACGGTCATATAGTGGTGGCTCTGGCCATACGGTCCTAGGGCGTTGGCTGTCGTCCTACGGGTCTAGGGCGGTGGCTCTCGCCTTATGATTTTAGGGCGTTGGCTCTCGTGTTACGGTCATGTAGCGGTGGCTCTGGCCATACGGTTCTAGGGCGGTGGCTCTCGTCCTACGGTTTTAGGGCGGTGGCTCTCGCCTTGCGGTTATAGGGCGGTGGCTCCCACCTTACTGTTCTAGGGCGAGTCCTCTCACCTTACGATTATAGGGCGGTGGCTCCCGCCTTCGGATTATAGGGCGGTAGCTCTCGTCGTACGCTCGAATGATGGTGGCTCACGTCTTACGGTTCTAGTGTGGTGGTTTTTGTCTTACGGTTCTAGGGCGGTGGCTCTCGCCGTACGATTATAAGGCGATGACTCTTGCCTTACGATTATAGTACGGTAGTTCTCGCCTTGCGGTTCTACGTTGGTGGCTCTCGCCCTACGATTATAGGATGGTGGCTCTCGCCTTACGGTTATAGGGCGGTGGCTCTCGCTTTACTATTATAGGGTGGTGGCTCTCGCCTTACGCTCCTAGGTTGTTGGCTCTCGCCCTACGATTATAGGGTGGTGGCTCTCGCCTTACGGTTATAGGGCGGTGGCTCTCGCCTTACGATTATAGGGCGGTGGCTCTCGCCCTACGATTCTAGAGCGGTGGCTCTCCTCTTACGGTCATGTAGCGGTGGTTCTGGCCACACGGTCCTAGGGCGGTGGCTCTCGCCTTACGGTTCTAGGTTGGGGGCTCTCGCCTTACGGTTCTAGGGCTGGGGCTCTCGCTTTACGATTATAGGGCGGTGGTTCTCGCTTTACGATTATAGTGCGATGGCTCTCGCCTTACGATTATAGGGTGGTGGCTCTCGCTTTACGGTTATAGGACAGTTGATCTCGCTTTACGATTATAGGGTGGTGGCTCTCGCCTTACGATTTGAATGCGATGACTCTCGTCTTACGGTCATGTGATGGTGGCGTTGGCCATACGGTTCTAGGACAGTGGCTCTCGTCCAACCGTTCTAGGGAGGTGGCTCTCTCCTTACGGTTAGAGATCGAGCGGTGGCTCTTACCTTACGGTCCTAGATTGGTGGCTCTCGCCTTACGATTATAGGGTGGTGGCTCTCGCCTTACGGTTATAAGGCGGTGGATCTCGCTTTACGATTATAGGGCGATGGCTCTCGCCTTACGGTCATGTGGCGGTGGCTCTTGCCTTATGGTTATAAGGCGGTGGCTCTCGCCTTACGATTTTAGGGCGTTGGCTCTCGTTTTACGGTCATGTGGCGGTGGCTCTGGCCATACGGTTATAGGGCGGTGGCTCCCACCTTACGGTTCTAGGCCGATGACTCTCACCTTACGATTATAAGGTAGTGGCCTTACGGTTCGAGGACGGTGGCTCTCGTCTTACGGTCATGTGGCGGTGGCTCTTGCCTTACGGTTATAGGGCTGTGGCTCCCGCGTTACCATTATAAGGCGGTGGCTCTCGCCTTACGATTTTGGGGCGGTGGCACTCGTCTTACGGTCATTTGGCGGTGGCTCTGGCCATACGGCTATAGGGCTGTGGCTCTAGTCCTACGGTTCTAGCGCGGTGGCTCTCGCCTTACGGTTATAGGGCGGTGGCTCCCCCCTTAAGGTTCTATTGCGGTGGCTCTCACCTTACGATGATAGGGCGGTGGCTCTCGTCACACGATTATAGGGCGGTGGCTCTCGTCTTACGGTTACAGATAAAGGGCATTGTCTCTCGCCTTACGGTCATAGGGTGGTGGCTCTCGCCTTACGATTTTAGGGCGTTGGCTCTCGTCTTACGGTCATGTAGCGGTGGCTCTGGCCATACGGTTTTAGGGCGGTGGCTCTCGTCTTACGATTTTAGGGTGGTGGCTCTTGTCTTACGGTTCTAGGGCGAGTGCTCTCATCTTACGATTATAAGGCGGTGGCTCCCGCCTTCGGATTATAGGGCGGTGGCTCTCGTCTTACGGTTCTAGGGCGGTGACTCTCGCCTAACGATTATAGGGCGGTGACTCTCGCCTTACGATGATAGTACGGTAGTTCTCGCATTGCGGTTCTAGGGTGGTGGCTCTCACCTTACGCTCCTAGGTTGGTGGCTCTCGCCCTACGATTATAGGGTGGTGGCTCTCGCCTTACGGTTATAGGGCGGTGGCTCTCGGTTTACTATTATAGGGTGGTGGCTCTCGCCTTACGCTCCTAGGTTGGTGGCTCTCGCCCTACGATTATAGGGTGGTGGCTCTCGCCTTACGGTTATAGGGCGGTGGCTCTCGCTTTACGATTATAGGGTGGTGGCTCTCGCCTTACGATTTTAGGTCGGTGGCTCTCGTCTTAGGGTCATGTAGCGGTGGCTCTGGCCATAGGGTTTTAGGGCGGTGGCTCTCGTCCTACGGTTATAGGGCGGTGGCTCCCACCTTACGGTTCTAGGGCGATGACTCTCACCTTACGATTATAAGGTAGTGGCCTTACGGTTCGAGGACGGTGGCTCTCGTCTTACGGTCATGTGGCGGTGGCTCTTGCCTTACGGTTATAGGGCTGTGGCTCCCGCGTTACCATTATAAGGCGGTGGCGCTCGCCTTACGATTTTGGGGTGGTGGCACTCGTCTTACGGTCATTTGGCGGTGGCTCTGGCCATACGGTTATAGGGCTGTGGCTCTAGTCCTACGGTTCTAGCGCGGTGGCTCTCGCCTTACGGTTATAGGGCGGTGGCTCCCCCCTTAAGGTTCTATTGCGGTGGCTCTCACCTTACGATGATAGGGCGGTGGCTCTCGTCTCACGATTATAGGGCGGTGGCTCTCGTCTTACGGTTCAAGGGTGGTTGCTCTGATCTTGCGGTTCTAGGGTGGTGGTTCTCGTCTTACGGTTCTAGGGCGGTGGCTCTCGCCTTAATGTTCTCGGGCGGTGGTTCTCGCCTTACGGTCCTGTGGCGGTGGCTCTCGTTTAACGGTCCTAAGGCGGTGGCTTTCGTCCTACGGTCCTATGGCTTTGGCTCTCGCCTTACGGTTCTAGGGCGGTGGCTCTTACCTTACGGTTATAGGGCGGTGGCTCTTGCATTACAGATAAAGGGCATTGTCTCTCGCCTTACGGTCATAGGGTGGTAGCTCTCGCCTTACGATTTTAGGGCGTTGGCTCTCGTCTTACGGTCATGTAGCGGTGGCTCTGGCCATACGGTTTTAGGGCGGTGGCTCTCGTCTTACGATTTTAGGGTGGTGGCTCTTGTCTTACGGTTCTAGGGCGAGTGCTCTCATCTTACGATTATAAGGCGGTGGCTCCCGCCTTCGGATTATAGGGCGGTGGCTCTCGTCTTACGGTTCTAGGGCGGTGACTCTCGCCTAACGATTATAGGGCGGTGACTCTCGCCTTACGATGATAGTACGGTAGTTCTCGCATTGCGGTTCTAGGGTGGTGGCTCTCACCTTACGCTCCTAGGTTGGTGGCTCTCGCCCTACGATTATAGGGTGGTGGCTCTCGCCTTACGGTTATAGGGCGGTGGCTCTCGGTTTACTATTATAGGGTGGTGGCTCTCGCCTTACGCTCCTAGGTTGGTGGCTCTCGTCCTACGATTATAGGGTGGTGGCTCTCGCCTTACGGTTATAGGGCGGTGGCTCTCGCTTTACGATTATAGGGTGGTGGCTCTCGCCTTACGATTTTAGGTCGGTGGCTCTCGTCTTAGGGTCATGTAGCGGTGGCTCTGGCCATAGGGTTTTAGGGCGGTGGCTCTCGTCCTACGGTTATAGGGCGGTGGCTCCCACCTTACGGTTCTAGGGCGATGACTCTCACCTTACGATTATAAGGTAGTGGCCTTACGGTTCGAGGACGGTGGCTCTCGTCTTACGGTCATGTGGCGGTGGCTCTTGCCTTACGGTTATAGGGCTGTGGCTCCCGCGTTACCATTATAAGGCGGTGGCTCTCGCCTTACGATTTTGGGGCGGTGGCACTCGTCTTACGGTCATTTGGCGGTGGCTCTGGCCATACGGTTATAGGGCTGTGGCTCTAGTCCTACGGTTCTAGCGCGGTGGCTCTCGCCTTACGGTTATAGGGCGGTGGCTCCCCCCTTAAGGTTCTATTGCGGTGGCTCTCACCTTACGATGATAGGGCGGTGGCTCTCGTCACACGATTATAGGGCGGTGGCTCTCGTCTTACGGTTCAAGGGTGGTAGCTCTGATCTTGCGGTTCTAGGGTGGTGGTTCTCGTCTTACGGTTCTAGGGCGGTGGCTCTCGCCTTAATGTTCTCGGGCGGTGGTTCTCGCCTTACGGTCCTGTGGCGGTGGCTCTCGTTTAACGGTCCTAAGGCGGTGGCTTTCGTCCTACGGTCCTATGGCTTTGGCTCTCGCCTTACGGTTCTAGGGCGGTGGCTCTTACCTTACGGTTATAGGGCGGTGGCTCTTGCATTACAGATAAAGGGCATTGTCTCTCGCCTTACGGTCATAGGGTGGTGGCTCTCGTCCTACGCTCTATATAAACAGTCGGTGTAATATGATTGGTTCGCTAGCATACTTTGTACGCAGTGATTGGTTACCTGCTATTTGTGATGTCACCATTTATAGAGGTAAAATGCAAAAATATATTGCAATCAGGATGTAATTGATGAAATCAGAGAGATCCGAATATTTAAACAGGATTGTTAGACATGGCTCTGCTATTTCTTGCCCAGTTGCTGTTTTATTTGGTTATGGTCGGAATTCGATAAAATCAGAGAGACATGCGTATGAACAACAGGCTCATAATTGTCCGCTCGTAGACGCGCTTAACACATAATTATATATCTCATAAACAGGTTATCTCATAAACATGATTACCCGAGCTTTTGCATACCCATCTTTTTCAAACTTTCCTATAATTGTTAACTAACAAATTAACTGTTTATAACCATTAGTTATACATGGCTTATGGTTTGATATGAGTTATACAATTATAAACTTTGGAGTGCTAAAGTCATGAAACATTCATTATCATGCTATTAGCCTATTGTTTTAATATCAAATATTAGTACAACTCACATGGACAGTAAAACATTACACAACTCGGAAATGGTGAATATGTGTAAATAATCATATCAAAACGAGAAACATAACTTTGTCTTACCTAAATAAAAACTTCATATAATGTTGAGGCTTCAGTGGTTCATTGAGAAATCTTAGATACAGTTAATACATTGATTCCAGGAATTTACAACTATACTGTTGGCGGCGGTCAGTTTATCGATATATTTGTTTGTTTGCTTGCTGAGTTTATCGTTCCGTGAACAGTCAGTGTCATTTTGAGGCGGGCTCTCCGTGTAGTAGTTGATGACTACCTCATTGAACAACATACGGAAGGCCAGTCGTATGCCATCATGCAGGAGCCGTTAGGGTAAAGTGTCTTCCCAAGGGACACGACTACGACAGCACACGTTTCTCAGCTTATCGATAGCTTAATGGTAACATTACGAATACCCTATGTATGGTGGCATTCTTAAGGTCAGTCGTTACATACGCGACCAGCAATGTTTCCCTGAATTCAAACTAATATGCCGGTTTACTTCGAAATGTTTCATATACATATTGATTTTGATATATCACGATTAACATTTAACGTTAAGGTCATGAAAATGCTATATTTTGATAATTTCCGGGTTCATTAATAAATGACATATATTTGCAACAACAATCCAACAACATATATTTTCATGTTTCTTTATCTTATACCATAATAGAGGTTTAAATATCACTCTCCAAAGTAGGCATTTTGTTTTTAGCTTTTGTATACATGTTAACATATGGGCTGTAAGGCTTTTGGAATATCATTCGAATAGTCCACTAGGTGACTCGCACACACTCTATGCTACGAGCTCGGTTATCTAGCCACTGTTGAGTCGGTTATATAAGTGTGTGTTATCTGAGAACTGTGATGATAGTGTTTGCTGTTCTGTCATCGTAGTTAGAAAACGACACATTTGAACTCATTTCCATGCCCACAATATGTAATGGAGCTAATATATTGAGATTTGTGAGGGTTTCACGTGACGTAAAATGTTAATATCCTCAGCAACACAAAACATACCATAACTTGACATAAATGGGTTGTTTAATTTATCACATACCTATGTAATCTTACAATAGTGATACAACAAATTTCGGTGGATGTTTTCTGTCGGTTTGTATCACACATGTGTGATACAAGATGTTGTATCACCATACTAGCCGGAACTACTTTTAAGGGGAATTCCCTTTTCCATGAAACTAAAAATAGAAAGTTCATTGGAAGAAATAAAGTGACGCTGTATCTAACAACATTGATTAAAAATTATAAAAACATTTTTTTTTTAAATAAATGCATTTAATTACAAATAAAAATCAATTACTTGAATATTTTAAATGTACGTTTATTTCTCTTGTCTGCTAGAGTCTGTTTGACAGCTGATAGTCTATCATCACAACATGGAACTTTCGGACGTTAACTTTGAAATTCTTCATGATATTATATTTGATGAAGTGGATAACGAGGAAGGGTTTGTAAAAGACGAAGAAAATCACATTGTTCCTTCACAGCAGCCCGTACAAACATCTAACCCCTCATTACCTGCGTCTTCTCTCCAAGTTATGCCTGCCCCCCCCCCCCCCCCCCCCCCCCCCCCCCCCCCCACCACCACCACCAACGCCCGTCCCCCAAACAATGACAACACCGTCTGATCATGTATCTACAACTGCTCCCGAGCGTTCATTAGGGATAACAGACTTGCGTGATTATATAATGAGTAAAAGAAAATCCGCAGTCTCTACTCAACACTGTGTGGTATCATAATACAAAATTGTTGGGGTTCAGGGTGTGCGACGAAAACAGGCAATTAAAATGGGGGGATCTTGAACTGAAAACTGACGAAAACGGCCAAGAATATTTGGAATTTAATGAAAGATCAACAAAAACTCGTGGAGGCAATTCAACTCACCAGAGGTCATTTAATCCAAAACTTTTTGTAAATCCCGAGAATTCATCCAGATGTCCAATCAAATCATTTAAACTTTACGCGAAACACAGGCCACACGAAATGAACACTGCAGAATATCCCTTTTATCTTGCTGTCAATCACAACGAGAACGGTAAACGTTGGTTTAAAAATCAGAAAAACACATGTACAACTACACCATGCAGCGGTTCGTTCTGTTAGGATTCATAACAATCACAAAGTGTTATCTTTGGAAAAAAAACCCAGAAAGAATCAGTGAAAAAACTACATATCTATTATCTTATAGATACATGTATATACCAACCGAAAATATAGTTTCATTGAAATGGATTTGATGGAGGGAGGGACGGACGAATGACGGGCAAACGGTCGACCGGACGGATAGACAAATGGATACACAGGTAGTTTTGGTGCTGTATGTATATAATACAGGCGCTAGGTAAACAGCCAATTGACAATGATTGCATTGCATTATCTTTTGCATAGTGAAACAACAGATGAAAAATATTATAATACATTTCAGGTTCACGTCACCATCTGTATATCTGAACTGTATTAAGGGTATCGTAACCACACCAACAAACAGTCTAATGACGTCACTCGGCTCGATTTAAAAAGACTCGCCCAATTTATAGAATGACAGTTACCTGTTTTGATATCAGGACAGGGTTGACACGAGTAAGGGTACATTGTATACTTACCTGACGGTGATGAGGGTAAGGGTACATTGTATACTTACATGACGGTGATGAGAGTAAGGGTACATTATATACTTACCTGACGGTGATGAGAGTAAGGGTACATTGTATACTTACCTGACGGTGATGAGATTAAGGGTACATTGTATACTTACCTGACGGTGATGGGAGTAAGGGTACATTGTATACTTACCTGACGGTGATGAGAGTAAGGGTACATTGTATACTTACCTGACGGTGATGAGAGTAGGGGTACATTATATACTTACCTGACGGTGATGAGAGTAAGGGTACATTGTATACTTACCTGACGGTGATGAGAGTAAGGGTACATTGTATACTTACTTGACAGTGATGAGAGTAAGGGTACATTGTATACTTACCTGACGGTGATGAGAGTAAGGGTACATTGTATACTTACCTGACGGTGATGAGAGTAAGGGTACATTGTATACTTACCTACCTGACGGTGATGAGAGTAAGGGTACATTGTATACTTACCTGACGGTGATGAGAGTAAGGGTATTTTGTATACTTACCTGACGGTGATGAGACTGCCAATAGTAGTAAGATGATCCAGTGGATTTTTATGTCACTTTTGGATACAAATAAGTGTTGATTCTGTAGGTACATTTTGGACGTATAACTGTATACGTACATGTTGTATGTAAACTTCCTGGTCGGTAGACTACTAAATACAACTATAAATAGAATACCCCGTGTCGTAGTGTAGGTCTGCTGTCAGTCAGAAAAAAAAAACACATCACATAATATCCCGTAAATACCAGTAGCCGGAACTATTACCCGCTGTAAGACGAATTTTGATAAAAGCTTACTTGTTTTCTTACATTGAACAAAGGCTTGTTTGGATTGAATGCCAGGTCGACAATATATTTCCATCCTTCATATCTGTGGTTAGACTAAACGTTTATCATACTTCATTTTTACAACATATTTGAATAACCTCATTCGGTAATCAACATATATAAAGTAACAATTCACTTCATTAAGCGAAAATACATAACTGTTGATAAAAGACTTTTGTATTTTTTTTTTAATTTACCCATTTCATAATGAGGTGGTATTTATGAGAACTTAAGCATGAATGAGTTTCCCTCATTGATCAAGGTGTACAACACGTTGTTATCATCTATGAAGAACAATTCTATAGCTATGATTAATCAATGGTTTCATAATTCTTTATCGTAACGGCTTCGTTCTCTAAAAGATGCTTCACCTCCGACAGAGTGTAATAAATTGTTAGTATTTTGACAATAAATGACATTTATTCCATATATATATATGCCTGTTTAAGACATACAAATAAAAAATAATTTTATAACGTCAAAAATTGTCGGAATGAAGCCAAAAAGATTTGAACTTTTGAACATTATAAACTTCTTTGCATACACTTGACCTTGATCGCAGTGGATTCTGGGAAGAGATTTACATACAAAAGAAAAGAAATATGGTGGACTTATTTATCAGCGGGGAAAACTATATATATTGCATGTTGCTTAACTTAACTACAACTTTTAATTGCGAGGTTTTAATGAAACTAGAAAATAAAAACTAAATAAACATTTCAATATTATCCGTTGCGAAAAATCACGATTCTGTGCCTGTTGTCGCCAACGAACCGAAACGCTTTCTTAGCTTTACCTCTTCGGCCCCATTTCGCTGGATTCATACAGATGTGATTTATCAACAGGTTTAAGCTGGTTAACTATGAATAGTGAATATGCAGTCACTACATATCACAAAAGAAATCCTATCCATTGATTCAATCGCATCATATGCTTAGAGTTTTCAGTAAAGATGAGAACAGACCGAACGTTACACTACGTATGTGAGTACGTTACACACTTGCCTCTCCAATAAACACTCAACTGTGTCATTTCCGCATGAGTTCCGATTCCATTGTCGTTTGTAATGTCAATGGTCTGTGCAGTCTCCGATTGAATCCTTCCCTTTCTTCGATCTCTTTTCATAATCGAATTTATGCTTCCTTCTTTCTGGAGATGTTAAGCTAGCATGCGCATTTAGATAATTTCATTCAATATGGATGCGGAGCGAAATGGAATTTCTTTCTGGACGCAATTGATTATTTATTCATTTTAGATTTTAAAGGTAAATAAGAAGATACAACTTTCCGAGGGTGGTAGCAATGTCAAATGTGCAACTTTTATTCCCGAAGAAAATACATGCGAGTCTATTTGTGTTTTAAATTGATAAAAATGCTATCTGTCGAAGGTCTAGTACCTTTAACGTTTATATTCAAAATGAAAGGTTGTAATGATTGTGAATTATTATTGAGATTATTCCAGATCAAAGTCACGGTGGAATTTTGGTGCGATGAATAGAGATGTGATTCAAATATCACAACATATGTTATTTGTTAAGAATTAAGATTCAAATATGACATACATATCAAATGAATTACTCTTAAATGTCCATTTCCTCTATTCATCATCGAAACTTTCTAGACAAAATAATTTCCCTTCGAAAGGTCATCATGACAGCAGAAAACAGCGAAGAGAACAGAACAGATATAGAACAGAAAAAGGGAAATAACAGAAAAGAAAAGATTTAAAAGGTTTCAGCATAAGAAAAGAAAAAAAGTTTCGAGTAAAAAGTATACCACAACACCGTACAGCGGTTTAATCAAAGAGAAACTGCCAGGAGTGAACATTTGAATTAGTATATTCGCAAAACAAATAAACAGATTGCCGAGGTGATTGATACTAAAAAAAAACGTGATACCGCTGGAGTAATACAAGGAAGTAACAGCTTGAACGACGGCCATTTATTTACATTTGTATTTCACGATATACATGTATATATATATAGAATGTCACATGGTAGAATACATATCACATGCCATATCATTTTGGGGACCCAGTATCAAACACAAGGCTTCGTAACACAAAAGGCTTCATTACACAAAAGGCTTCATTACACAAAAGGGTACTGGTTTAAAACATGTCCATGTAGTTTAATGAATACTACGTGGGTTGTACTTTTTACCCGAGATACATAACTCAGGCATCGCTAACTAATTGTATTTTGTATCACACAAAACAATTAAGGCGGTCAATACGTATGTCAAGAATGGTATCGGGGAAATATCAATTCACTTGCACACACATGTTCGAAACAGCAATTGCAAGATTATGCTTTCAGATCGGCTCAAAACACTTTAGCCGAATTTCTACTATGCAGAAAAACACATTCTAAATCAACTAGATATTAAAAAAAAAACATGCTAAAATAGAGCTGACAGCGGTTAACTGGCTACCTTTTTATGATGGAATTAACCGAATATATTTACAAAATCGATCATATACCGATGGTGCTTTAATCGTTAAGAGAGATAAACGATGTATTTATAATTAATCAAGTTAATAAGTTCTGTGTTAACATTTCACTGTGCGAGGAGAACTTGATAGGGTGTCTCGTGTCACGTTTATGATACTGATTGGTGATTTATATATTTACTCCATATGGATTGATGCTAGGTATGTGTTTATGCATTTGAAAACGACAATGAAAGTAAAACAGTCAAGGTTTCATTTCACAAATATAACAACTGGACGATGTCTCCCTTGATCTCCTGTGTCCAACCACACCTTGGTGAAACATCGCCTCATTGAGTTTCATGATGCTGTATAAACCCTAATTTCTACAAGCGATGGTAGTATTGATGTATGTCTCTCTGTTACCTGACAAAGAAAGAACTGAATATGAGTGACGCTTTACTAAATATATACGAGCATGCAAAGATAGATGTGCTTAAGATAGTAAGAAAGCATAAGCTATCTATATTCCACAAAATACATATCATATATATATATATATATATATATATAGTATACAGATATGTTTAGCACATAAAAAGAAATTATATATTAGCAGTACGGCCCTGCATTATCGATGATAATTTGTAAATACAGATAATTTTATTGATCGATTTCATCGTTGTTCAATTAGCATGGCATTATTCTTTTATACAGTTAAAGAGGGGCATTTAAAAGAAAGGTTTCTTATCCTTCTCGTAATCTTCCTAAAAGAAATCAAATCACGTACCAGACGTTGTTGTATTAAGTTCTTCATAAACGTTTGGATTCGAACGTCCCTCCAACGACTCGTACTTTCTGTTATTACATGGAAATAGTTGTTAATTTATGGTTACATGGTTTATCCGCAACATCAATGTTTAAAAAGAATGATATAAGATAACTTACAAATCACAGCGAATCAAAAGCATTGATAATCTACCTACCCACCATCTCCTTCATTGTCAGAAACAATTGGGTTAACTGAAAGTACAAATAAAAAATCCGTTAATTCGTTTAATGAATAAAAATGAAGCGGTTAGTACATTTAAACGCAAAATTTATAGATATATAAAAATACACACAAAATAGTACAAATCCTCTTCGTATATGCTACCTTATTACATGTTGGTATATATATAACGTAAAAGAATGACCATAGAAAAAAAACACTACAATGGGGTGAAATCAGAATAATGGGACTGTTTACCGGACAAAAAAAAACCTTGGTAGCAGCTATACAATGTGAAAAATATGATTACAGAGTTGCAACCTCTGAAATATCTGACGAGGGAAGGCGACCAAATTTGAATCTTGATAAGCAGCTCAACTAAAATTTGGGACGAAACGTCTCTTAAGATTCTGCATCTACACAGTGGTTAATCATAGAACATAGGTTCTCTACATGTCATTCTAGCATTTGCCTTCCGCTCACGAAAAGGTTCTCTTTTTTCCACTACTATATATATTACTTTTGTTGTATCTTATTGTATTTGTAGTACTGTTGATATAGCATGTGATTGTGTTCGTGTTCTTTATGTCTTGGTGAAGAGGCGGATCGAACATTCCGAAAAGTATTAGAATTACTTTTTTGTTTCATATATATATAATATGCATTAAAAACCGAATGCGTGTGATTCTTAATCGATGTTACACTATGTCTTACCATGATGGTGTCCTCCGATTTCAGAATACACGGACGCCTTGGCAACCTCATTGGTATCAAGTTCCTGATATGGAGATCTGGATTGTATATAAATAGAAAAAAATAAAGAATACAGTTGTCACCGCGATACACTCATTCGAAATATATACAAATAATTTAGTTGAAAGTTGTAGTCTTACCTTTCATTTTCGCTTTGGGATCTGCCTCCTGTAAGAAAATTTGGTAATATACGTTTAACACAAAAATAACTTTCCGCTTAAAATAAAAAAATAAATAGCGTAGAGAAAAAACAAACGTTTGGCAACATCTGCTTAACAATTAAGACTAACAAATATTAATTGTTACAAACAATGAACAGAAGCGTTTTGTTAAAATGCGAATATATGATGATATTATAAACATACTACATAATGTATTCATTATCAAAATAATACCTCGATCTGAAAGTTGTACATCCTGGTATTCCTTCTGTTTTGGAAGCTGACGTGATCTGCAACAAAAAGGTAGACAAAACAATGTGTATCTTATCTCATCAGGCACTCGCCTGGCTGTTTTTTGAAGCATGATGTTATGCATAAGAAAGCAGTTAGGAAAACATATAACCGACGACCAGCCTGATTATTTAAGAAATAATTAACAATGATTTGTGTATTGTTGCAGGATATACAACGAGGACGAGGATATTCTGCAATTAAATTAATAACAAAGGCCACAGGCCTGAGTTATTAATCAAAATTACAAAATATCCGAGTCAAAGTTGATTATTTCTATTCTACCATGTACTGTTTAGTTCTGAGATCGACCTCTTTCTAATAGAAAAAACAACGAAAAGCAAAGAAACCCCGAGTATTGAATTATTTGTTTGTGAACTATACATGTATTTACATGCACTACAGTACTACAATCAAGAGCATCTATCATATGGCATCGATTTTGAAAAAAAAAAATTTTTAAAAAGTATAAAAAAAAAAGACAAAAAGTTGGGCCTCCGTAGGATTTGAACTCGCGTCGTGATAACAATTTAAAGAAGACTAATCCATTTTTTTTATCTTTAAACCCACTCGGCTATAGTCTTATCTTAAATATGTGAATATTAGATATATAAAATGGTAACAGCCGTGACTCACGAGCGTGTATTATTGGCACGAGCGTGTATTATTAGAAAATAACAAACATGGTAGAATATACATTTTTTAATGTTACTGTTTCCTTCATGAATCAAAGTAAACAGACGTGTATATAGGTAGGTGAATTGGGAGATGAGGTCCCGAATAAACATGCTGATCTCTAAACTTCGATAACGAACTAATTTGTACAGATGATTGAGGAGTTGATGGGGAAACGGTATTACTATTTATGCATTTGATGGATTGGAAAGAAGTGATATGACCAATGAGTAGTTATCCATCTCACTTCTCATCAGCACTGAAAACGTAATATGTACGGTTAAAAGGGATGCTCTAAATATTTGGGCAAAAATTGTTCATGAGGGGTATTATTTCTTTTTATAATTATGTGATAAGATGAAAAAAATAAATAAATAATCAAACATCAGAATTGAAATACAGAATACTCGTCTAAAACTGTATCAATTGCATCTGCTTACCTATGACATAGTCTTCCATTTCCTGAAGAAAAAAAGATAATCAGTTAACTGTTTCATACATCTTAATATTCCATCATTTTAACGACTGTTTTGTAACTATTACATTAGTTCTGTAGAGATAAGTTACAGGTAGTTGAAACGACGATACAGTTCACTTTATTAGTACTTACGTCTGAAATAAATCCCGATTCCAACTGTAAACAAAAGCGTGAGAACGCCAGTGACTGCCAGTACAACTCCAGTGACATACATACTGTCAGTTCCGCTAGAACATGCTGTATCAAACAAAATATTATATTTTATTTCTATCAACATGCATTCACTCTTTTTCATGTTGCCTCCAGAGCAACTCAGGTAATAACATACGGGTGCATGCAGAAGCTTTGAGGACGATACGCGCAGGAATTGTCCATGCTTCGTGCGAACAGTAAACTGTATCTTGCTGTCGTCAATTGATAAATCCCCGTTAGAAACGCTTAGACGCTAAGGAATGAAGTACCAACTATTATCGAAAATATACTTGAACATTGTATGTATGTAATGTATTTGTTCATCAGTTGAGGACAAAGACATCTTCACGGTAATACAATATACAAAAACATACTAAGAAAGCTGTGACCGTGTACAATATCTCATATAGTCATATTTTGTTTTTTAGTGTTACGAATTAGTCATTGCCATTGATGTAACACAGTGCTATAAAATGGAAAATATGCAGTGGTATTTGCTAGATACTTACGTGTATAAACAGTACAGCCGACAGTTTCAGCCGATGTTGTGTTCCCATACTTATTGTATGCTACAACCTTAAAGAAATAGACATGGCCACCATCCAGATTGTCTATATTTTGACTATACACGTCGCTTCCGTCTGTGTCTTTTGTAATCACCACTGGATAAACTTCTTGTGAGTTGAGAAACCTGTCTGTGCTGAACATAACATGGTAATACTGAGAGTCCCCTCCGTCACTCCACGAGACTTCGACAGAATGAGGCATGGTACAGCCAATTAACAGATTCGTTGGGATCCCTGGGTTCACTGTAATGTCGAAAACAATGAAGAGGTGTTATTCATGTTACCATATATCCATGTCATTTGCATTAAGTTACATGAATATGAAATGAATATTATCTATATGAAATTGTTTAAGCCTTACATTATTCTATTAAGATGATGTCGAATTATCTAACGTAATAACTTCAAATCAAGAAAAAATATACATTTGAATCTAAACTATAGCATACTAACAAGAACATACTGCGTTATGAGACATCAACATATGTCCTATTTGAAAAAAAAAAGATTTTGAAGAACTTACATATCATGCAGGATATCTCCTTAAATACATCTTATTCATGCAGACTCTTGTTTTCCAAATTAGGAAACGACGTTACAAATACATTACGCTAAAATAATTCATTTTACTGTATAAAAATGCTATATTTCGGGTAAACGTTCTCAGATAATCATACTTAAAACGTGTTCGTTAGGTAAACAGGTAAAGCAGACTAAACTACAATTTTCAGATTTGCGTTGCGTTTTTTATCAACTATCGAAAAGATTAATAAAATAAGTGAATATAACAAGTCAATATATGAACCTCCGAAGCATTATATTATAGAACTGTTATTCATCTAGAAGTCATTAACATATTCAGCTATTGATATCGATTTCACTTGATATTTCCCAGACTTTTCATTAATATTGAGAGATCGGATAGGTTTCCGTAGAACTTTACAGCCGTTAGGAGTAAAATACTTACGTTTTTCACGAACTGTGAAGCTAAGCATGGCACTTCCTTGATTGTTTGTTGCTGTGACGTTATATAATCCAAACCACATCTTTTGTATACTGTTCCGAGTCAAAACTGAAATAGCAGTTAAATTACTCGCCTCAAACGTATTCTGTATGATAACGGTATCCGTTCCGTTTCTAAGATCCGTTGCATCAAAGGATTTGTAGGGTTGGAAGGTCCAGATGAAAGATGGCGCCGGGTTGGAGATGAATGTAGAAGACAAAATAATGGTGTCTGACTGGGAAAGATAATAAGTCTGGTTTTGGTCGAGCATTTGATACGGATGTGGTTCATCTAAAAAGCAAAAAAAGTATGATTGGTCAAATATGGTAACTGCCTCAACCAATGGAATGTACCAATAAAATAATACCTGAATCATGAAATAACACACAGGGTAACTTTTTGCGAAGTCTTCATAGTATTGTAATGTCAATAAACATACCAATGTTCATATTTGTATCAAGCGATAGCACTCCTCAATGTGTTATCTACATTATTCGGTATTAGATCCCTATTCTTATGATAATGATGAAAACGAAATGTGACGAGTTTCGTTTTAAATGTTCGAAAATGTCTTAAATGACTGATAACACCTTAACCGTTTTCTTGAATTTACTGTTTTAATCACAAGTTTTACACGTCGAATAACAAAATGAAAATTGAAGACAGAACATGATATAAAATGGTATTTGTTTGATCAGCATTCAACTTGACTAATGATACCATTCATGATATTTAGTGTTTCGTCTGTCATCTAAATTGAAAAAAAGAGATGATACGGAACCACTACTGGTAGTTGATAGTATATACCTATATAAAGGTTTCAATAACTAAGGGGCAAGCTCTCCTTATTTTACTAATCGGATATTTCAACTACAGTCTGAAAACTAACATTTCACAATAACACTGATCACTTTAGTCGACTCCCCGGCAGCATTGCTAGCAGTACACCTGTACGTCCCGTGTTCTGATCTGTCCAGTTGTCCCAGTGACAACACAGGTGAGACAGTAAAGTTGGTGTTGTCCGGTCGTGTCCAGACAAAGGTACAGCCAGGTCTACAGTCCGCTGTACAGGTGATGTCTGGTAACGTGTCACCCTTTATCCTCATATACTTGGTCTCCTGTGGTGATAGAATTAGCGAAGAACCAGGACCATCTGTATAGATACATAGTTTTAGCATTAATATTTTCTTAAAAAATATGTTTTTTTGCAGTTATTTGTTTATCGTTTGCTCGATTTTATTTATTACCTATAACAATTTGACAAACGTGATATCACTTTGGTATGGTCAACTTATTATTTTCAATTGCTGCAATAAAACAAATACATGCTTTCTTCTGCAATTTAAATGAAGTGGTAGCATGGTACATATGTATACATTCACATACACTACTATATGTAGAGATACCGTGATAAATGCTCGGATTTAGAATGCGATAGTAGTATTGGCATGATATGTATTTGATGATTCATTAAAGTGAAACTGTTATCATTTTGAATTAAATCAATTTTATCGAACTGCTGTATTCTACATTTGTTGTCAATTCACATGTTTCCGTCATAATACTTGAAATCACATGTTTATAATAGACAGATGATACTCATCATACATCATATTCATGTGAAACTAATCATGTTCAATATAATAGGACATTTTACTTACATTGTAATGTAACAATGATTGTTGAAATGGACTCCCCGACAGCATTCCTAGCAGTACACCTGTACGTCCCGTGTTCTGATCTGTCCAGTTGTCCCAGTGACAACACAGGTGAGACAGTAAAGTTGGTGTTGTCCGGTCGTGTCCAGACAAAGGTACAGCCAGGTCTACAGTCCGCTGTACAGGTGATGTCCGGTAACGGGTCCCCCTCTGTCCTCGTGTAGATAGTGTCCGGTGGTGACAAAATTATGGAGGTACCGGGACCATCTACCGTGTATTAATGTTAAAATGTAGATGTTGTTTTGTACAGTAGTGTATGCTCTTTTAAGTTCCTGGTTTTATATTAAATAGAAATAGTTAACGTCAACATGTATCAATATAACATGATCATGATGTGCATACGCCATAGATTATATCAGTTTTCTATTTCTGAACTAATGTTCTGAACAACAACAACAACACAAACCACAGACGGAAAAACATCATTAGACCATAACTACTATCGCTGTATGTTCATGATGTAATATATATCACAAAGGCGTATTATATCGTAAATTATGCACATTGGTGCACATACAGCTTGACACATCTGAAATAGACATGATCTACGTCATCAGAATTATTCCGCCAAATCAGTAATCATGTTATCTATTGTTGTGATTAACGTCTTTGTATCTGACTCAATTACACTGTATTGTAATACTGGTTATTATAGATACTTACACTGTACGGTAACACTGGTCATTATAGTCGACTCCCCGACAACATTCCTAGCAGTACACCTGTACGTCCCGTGATCTGATCTGTCCAGTTGTCCCAGTGACAACACAGGTGAGACAGTAAAGTTGGTGTTGTCCGGTTGTGTCCAGACAAAGGTACAGCCAGGTCTACAGTCCGATGTACAGGTGATGTCCGGTAATGTGTCCCCCTCTGTTCTGGTGTTGGTAGTGTTGGGCGGGGACAGAGCTATGGAGGTACCGGGGCCGTCTGTAATGATTATATATAACCCCTATTAAAATTTAACTTATGTCAGACCCTTTTCTCTGTATAAACCTTGCAATGAGAACCATTCACATATCCTTGTTTAGGCAGTGTCAAGCGAGACAGATATATGGTGGTACGTCAATATGAAATGTATATTTTAATTAGATATATTCATAACAATGAAACATATTATAATGTGATAATATGATAATATCGATACTTACCTACAATTTATACCAATTAGGAATTGTAAAGGATGTAAAATCCCATAATCCATTATTGATTAGTATCTGTAATAGTTAATATTTGTTTTACACAGTTTACTTGATGACCTAGTAATTGGAGTTGAAACATTCCCAATGAAAAAGTAAATACGTACAATCTACAATGACGTTTACATTGACGCTGACGTCACTCCCGTGCCCATTACTGGCCGTACACCTGTACACGCCCCCCTGACCACGCTGTATGTTGGTGAGTTGGAGACCTGGCCCTGTTGTATAGGACTGTCCATCCTTTGTCCAGCTGTAGGTACAGGCCGGGTTACAGTCAGCAGAACACGTGATGGTGGGGATAGTCTGTCCCTCTGTAGGAGTGTAGGTCACAGTTGGTGGAGTCAGACTTACGTTGGAAGGTCCGTCTGGAATGAACCGAAAGACAAAAAGAGAAGCATCCGACCTATTGTGTACATTTTTGAAAACCTATGCATTTATTGTTATGTACTTTTTTTTTCTTTTCATTTCACCCCTCATTCTCACGAACACGGAGATACTGTATTTTATATTGTGTTATTGAAAAAAGTTCGATGAAAACTATCATCGGTCCGAGATGTATTATCTTAGTAAGAAAGCTGTGTAAATAGCCCCTCTTAAATGTTCAAATGCTCGTTTGATTAAATTCATCAATACACAAATTTTTCCATGTGTCTGATATAGGGACTCGGTGATACTTTCCGTGTATAAAATAAGTCTACTCATCTTATGATTTTAGTTTTTGTAAGTCGGCATGGCGTTGTAACAAAAATGTCGAGATTTAGATGCAAAAAATATGTAATATCAAACGGATTTCAAATCAAATCAAATCATTTGGAGCAAAATCCCTTAATCAAGAACATGTCCTTGATTCGATTGAAGTTAAATAAGCTTTAAGCAAGGACGGAAAAGAAGATTTAGAAGATATTTTATTTTCATATATATGCATTATACATACACTGTGCAGTAACACTGGTTGTCATAGTCGACTCCCCGACAACATTCCTAGCAGTACACCTGTACGTCCCGTGTTCTGATCTGTCCAGTTGTCCCAGTGACAACACAGGTGAGAGAGTAAAGTTGATGTTGTCCGGTCGTGTCCAGACAAAGGTACAGCCAGGTCTACAGTCCGCTGTACAGGTGATGTCCGGTAACGTGTCACCCTCTGTCCTGGTGTAGGTAGTGTCGGACGGGGACAGAGCTATGGAGGTGCCGGGGCCGTCTATAAAAGGTAATTTTCAAGCGACCCTTTATATTACAAGCTTACATTTGGCACGGATATTATAGACTGTAAAGATAACATTATCCAGTGAGCTGTAAAATAACACTATAAGTATTTGTGAACAAACAGTCCCCGAAAGTATGTATTAACAAATGAAAAGTGTTTGGGAACAGTTTTCATATGCGCTTCATACATATTTTATCTATTATATACGTTTGGCTCCTATGCCATTTTAACAATCTGTTAAGCCAATTCCATTTAAAGCATATATCAATACTTGATGTTAAGTAGGTTGGAAGATTTGTCATCTTGTTGTGTACATGTATATGGTAGTATGGGTGTGATGAGATTACATAATTGTAACAGTGTGGTCTAGGGGGAGATAATTTGTAACTCGTATTGTATGAGTTATCCCCCTTGCTAGAATTATCTTAATAAAAAAAAGATATATTTGTCAGTCAATACAAGGACATGGAACTGGAGGCATGTGTTTGCGTTTTTATGATGTGAATCATAAGCGAGTTCCCCATTCACCTCGCACATTGACAGAACATGGTGGAGAATCCAAATCCGGTGACTATTTATGACAAAATGTAACTTTTATATTGTGTATTCGCCTGTGTGGCCGGCGAGTCTTACTTGTCGGTCATGTCTCGTCGGCCAGACGTCAGACATTTTATTTACGCCATGTGCTTTTTGGCGGGAACATTTAAACATGCTGTTTGTATTGAACTAATGACTTTTGTGTATTATATCAAAGCATAATGCATTCAAATTTCATGACTATTACTATTTTTCGTCATTTTTGCATACGATGTCTACTGATGTGTTGATGGCGTCATCGATATTTTAATTCACTAGTGAAGTGTGTCGTAGATTAATATATGGCGAAGGATGGGCTTCCAAACGATGTATGAGTGACACTCGAAACTGCAGTATATTTTATCTGTTGTCTTTTACTTTCAACGGAAAAGAATTTCTTCATGTTTGCAGTCTACATTTTCATCAGAATATTTGGTGTTTTACATGTGAATATTATCCTGACACTGCCTACGTCAGACGTCAGTACGTGACAACCGGCATATATGAAGATGGTGATTCGACATATTTCTAAATAATCCTGGCATGATCTTTCCAGTATGCGGCTTTTATAGGATGTGTTTGCTGTTTGATTTATTAACTATAAACAATACAGTTCCAGTCTGACAACTTGCATTTTACTTGTCCCCATACAGATGTTGAACTCTCCATACAGATGTTGAACTCTCCTTACAGAAATGCAGAACTGTTTAGTAATTTACTATCAGCGACTCTATTAACAACATGTGAAGACTGTTTAAATTTCGATACAACTAATTATCAATATAATGATATATACCTTTTATCGAGCCCTTCATTTATTGTTATTGATTATTATTGCTCTTTTGCCATTTCTCGATTATATTGCACAACATCATTGTTTTCCAAATGCTAGTGAATGTTTTTCTCAGATATATTATATCAGAAATATACTAATAATTAAGGGCGAAATCTCTGCTGATGTTACTGTTGATTACATGTCATATTCGGTTTACATTTTCAAGGATGAGCATATATATAATTCATAAATCATACCAACTTTATACAGTTGATGAATGGCTACGGGTAATAAATATTATAATTTAGTACATTATACTGTTTTTGGAACTGTTGCGATGTTATGGTTGTAGTACTTTATGATAATTGATATACCGGTATGTAGAATATTATGGTATGATATTTTGTTTTTTATTGAAGAACCATAAGGCCATGCTGAGGTATTTTTCAGCTCGTATATAAAGCGACGATAAGGCTGATATGGATATATATAAAGCTGGCAGGTTAATGTATATTTTGTTGAATTATTGTAGGTTTTATTGCGGTTCATTACTTTAAATTACGTGGTCTTATGACGCAACATGATGATACTGCGAATGATAGTAGCAGTTAGTTAGGTATTGCCAGAACAAACTAAATTGATGTCATTTTAAATATGTGTTTTAAATCTTGAGCTTGGTAAAATGTCACTCTTGTTCAAATTGATATCCTTCTATAGCAAATTAAACCAGTATCTTAAAACTATCTATTATGTATGGAAATCTCTTTCATCTTTGCTATTTTGTCTGGAAGGTGTATGTGTGATCCATAGTGCACGATGGAAAGTGTAAGTGTGAATGTTTGATATCTAATTGCATAGTATGATATTGCTTTTTGTACTTGAAAGTATTATACAGTAAATTGCAATATTCAAAACAATTTCATCTCAATTGCATATATGGTGGCGTATGATTATTGATATATTAATTAACTGCTTACTTCAAGTTATTATTGTAATCACGTACAACCATGGTAAAATTGTGTTTGCATAATTTTATTTTGTGGGCGGGAATGTTGTGTACATGTATATGGTAGTATGGGTGTGATGATATTACATAATTGTAACAGTGTGGTCTAGGGGGAGATAATTTGTAACTCGTATTGTATGAGTTATCCCCCTTGCTAGAATTCTCTTGATAAAAAAAGATATATTTGTCAGTCAATACAAGGACATGGAACTGGAGACATGTGTTTGCGTTTTTATGATGTGAATCATAAGCGAGTTCCCCATTCAACTCGCACATTGACACTTAACGCAATTAAATTTAACCCCTTTATAAATCCAAAAGTTGGTAGGCAGTCACCAAAACCCTTTATGATTTAAATGTCAAAACATTAAATATTGTAGATATTTGCAAGCGTTTCACAATAAATGTAATTATATAAAATATTGAGCATAGACGTTTGTGAAAAATGTGTTTAAAAAACAAAGGAAATCAAATGGGTATATAATGGGAACGGTTAATATTACGGTTAAAGTGAAGAATAGAAGTCATCAGAGAACATGTTACTTGATTGCTTAACATTTAGGTGTAAAAAATGCACAACGTTGTAAGATTGAAGTGCATGTATGTCCGTGTGCAGACGATAGATAGCCGAAGGGTGTAGAAAGGATTTACTTGGATTTCTTTCGGCATACACGAGTTTGTATGATTAATTTATGTCTGTCGATCATATCACATTGGTGGAAATATAAACTGAGCCGTTTTGCCAGGATATTTAGAGGTATGAAGTGATTATATATCAGTTTATATATACATTTATAACAATGTTTTCTACTTTACATTTGGGAGGGGGGGGGGGGGGGGGGGGGATAGAGAGAGAGAGAGAGAGAGAGAGAGAGAGAGAGAGAGAGAGAGAGAAATGTGAGCATTTTTGTCTTTGTCTTTTAACGGGTCAATTCTAACAGAGAACATGTTACTTGATTGCTTAACCTTTAGGTGTAAAAAATGCACAACGTTGCAAGATTGAAGTGCATGTATGTCTGTGTGCAGACGATATATAGCCGAAGGGTGTAGAAAGGATTTACTTGGATTTCTTTCGGCATACACGAGTTTGTATGATTAATTTATGTCTGTCGATCATATCACATTGGTGGAAATATAAACTGAGCCGTTTTGCCAGGAATTTTAGAGGTATGAAGTGATTATATATCAGTTTATATATACATTTATAACAATGTTTTCTACTTTACATGTTCTCATTTTTATTATATCAAATCTTCAATAAAAATATGTAAATATATACACGAATATCTACATGGGTAGATAATTTCTTACCTTAGTCAGTCTTTCAAATTATTTTCATCTCAACATCTGTATTAACTATATACTGTATCTTCTACTATATACTATATCTACTATAAACTGTATCTACTAATATATACTGTATTTACTATATACTGTATCTACCATATACTGTATCTGCTATATACTGTATCTACTATAAATTGTATCTACTACTATATACTGTATATACAACAATATATTGTATCTGCTATTATATACTATATATATAACTATATACTGTATCTACAACAATATATTGTATCTGCTACTATATACTATATCTACTACTATATACTGCATCTACTATATACTGTATCTACTTCTAAATACTGTATCTACTACTATATACTATATCTACTACTATATACTGTATCGACAACAATATATTGTATCTGCTACTACATGTATATACTGTATCCACTACTATATACTGTATATACTATATACTGTATTCACCACTATATACTGTATCTACTATAAACTGTATCTACTATTTTATACTGTATATACTATATACTGTATCTACTATATACTGTATCTACTACATACTGTATCTACTACTATATATTGTATCAACTATATAATGTATCTGCTACATACTGTATCTACTATATACTTTATCTACTTTATACTGTCTCTACTACAATATACTGTATCTACTACTATATACAGTATCTACTATATACAGTATCTACTATATACTGTGTCTACTACTATATACTGTATCTACTACTTTATACTGTATCTACTACTATATACTGTATCTACTAGTATATACTGTATCTACTATATACTGTATCTACTATATACTGTATCTGCTATTATATACTATATATATAACTATATACTGTATCTACAACAATATATTGTATCTGCTACTATATACTATATCCACTACTATATACTGCATCTACTATATACTGTATCTACTACTATATACTATATCTACTACTATATACTGTATCGACAACAATATATTGTATCTGCTACTACATGTATATACTGTATCCACTACTATATACTGTATATACTATATACTGTATTCACCACTATATACTGTATCTACTATAAACTGTATCTACTATTTTATACTGTATATACTATATACTGTATCTACTATATACTGTATCTACTACATACTGTATCTACTACTATATATTGTATCAACTATATAATGTATCTACTATATACTGTATCTACTATATACTGTATCTACTTTATACTGTATCTACTACTATATACTGTATCTACTATATACTGTATCTACTATATACTGTATCTACAACAATATAGTGTATATACTACTATATACTGTATCTACTACAATATACTGTATCTACTACTATATACAGTATCTACTATATACAGTATCTACTATATACTGTGTCTACTACTATATACTGTATCTACTATATACTGTATCTACTATATACTGTATCTACTATATACGGTTTCTTCTACTATATACTGTATCTACTATATACTGTATCTACTATAAACCGTATAAACTATATACTGTATCTACTATATACTGTATCTACTACTATATACTGTTTCTACCACTATATACTGTATCTACTACTATATACTATATCCACTTCTATATACTGTATCTACTAGTATATACTGTATGTACTATATACTGTATCTACTACTATGTACTCTATTTACTACATTACAACTATATACATTTACTAACACAATATAAAGCACAACTGCCCCCATTAAATGCAATTTGATACCCACCTGCCACGTTTACTGTATAATCAGCACTCTCCAGACTTGGGGTAGGTAGGTTAAAGTTGATACGTCTACAGTACCACACAGATCCATGGTCTCCCGTCTGTGGCTGTATGATCCACCGGAACACTGTACCAATGGTTACTCCAGACGTTACACAGGAACAGACATCCGGTGCACAGGGGACGGCGGGGTTGACTATGACGTTGTAACATTGGTCACCACCTACTTGTATACTACCTACTGTAGTAGTGACGTTAGGACGGCGGTAAAACCAGACAAGATTGGCCTCCTCTGGTACATCACACGTCAGTGTAAACTCAGTCCCAGGGACAGCGTACTCAGATGACCCGGTCAGGGTTACAGCATCTGAACGTATTATCACAGATGGATTGAAATTGTTCGTTTTAAATCATTGGAGTACATGATTTCGATACAATGTTGGACGCTCCATAGGAGTTCGAGTAATTAGAGAGAGAGAGTTTTAAGAATACCACAAATAAACCAAGCAAATCGGACATTATTATTTGTTTTCAGTTTTGCAATTGATTGCGGAAGAAATAAATTCCGATAGTGCTAACTGTGGACGGAATCACCTATCTTGGAATAGCATATCTGATATATATATATGTTATATCATCAGGCTTGATGAGCAGGATAAAAGCGCGTGAGTTGTCATGCTATGGGCTAGAGTAAAGTACCCGGAGAAAATTCACGTGGTCAGGCGGGTTCACGTGCGATCAGGAAATCGAACCCCTCTTCTGTAGGTGAAATGTAATAATGTTATCACATGACCGCTTTATTGTTATAAGTTTCATTTGTATGTGTATTATATAGCTAGTTAAATAATCGCACCTTTAAAACCATCGTATATTTTCGCTTTCGGTTTTTAGTAGAATACATAAAGATATCGTTTAGCTTCAAAATGTCCTAATGATCCAAAGTATTTCCCACATCGATACATCATCACGTTTCAATGTTCCATCGTGTGATGGACTGGTTAATTCGAATCTCCACCATGCTAATATAACCTAATACCATGTAAAACTCACCTACAGAAACGCACACAAGATAATGGACGTCACATGTACATCCAATGGTATGTTGACTGACGTTATTACTTATACATGTGCATGATATATGTCGTTGACACTTTCCATTTCCTGGGAAAGTAAAGGATGTTGATTCGTTTTCTTTTTCTCGAAATATATTTATTTAGGTTAAAAGAACGCCGGCTTCTTAACACATTTTCTGTATCGTGTAAGGCCTATTAGGGACCATAAGTGTGTAAATACGGGTATGGACTAACGTAAATTTATACACAGGTAAAAAACAGAGAGATAAGCTAATCACATAAAGAATTCTGAGTAAATATTTTATATTTGTACAATTATGAAGAAGACAGACAGACCCGTAACCACAGGAAGTAGATAAATTGACTTATAAATGCTCATTTACGGGGTTAGAATGATTACAATGTACATATGTAGTTATATCATGAAGTTACCATTCGTCTGAAATAAGATACGACAGTTACAGACAAGTACGAAACAATATATACGTACCTGACGATGATAGGATTATTAGTGCTACATGCAGAAATATTAACGAATGAAGTTGGATTCCACCGTGAGATGATGGCATGACGTTTCTGAAGGTAAATATTAGACGTACATTCATGTATAACCGTATACGTACATTCTGTGTGTTAACTTCCTGGTCGATGTGGCCTTATATATCTATAGATAGTTATTCTAGTGTTGACAAAGACTTGCATACTATAAAGTTGTTGTGTTTTGTGTCTCAGTTTGTAAACAAAAGACACACAAACACGCATACCAATACCCACAAGTGTCCTTCCTACACTGACGCCTCCCACTTATTTATTCTACAAACAGTCAATAATATGTCAATAATTAACTTTCGATAAACTTAACAAAGTTATATTAGTGTTATTTTTATATCATGTGCAGAACAATCACAACAAAAATATCATCATTGCACAAAACTGGCATTTTCTGACCGATCATGTGACCATGTCATGTATATCGCACGACTCGTGCAACGTGTGTGATGGCACCTGTGTGAAGTTGTAAATAAATAAGTAAATGACGTTGTGATGACGTCATATGATTGTTTTCGTGTAGAAAACTTCTTGTTCAAGTCGAAGCAAACGAGGCTTATTAGGTTAAAAATTTGAGTGTTTTCGCTGATTTTCTCATAAATAGATGAGATATGAGATATCTCATAGAAAGAATACTCGTGTAAATGCAATATAAAATCAATTTAACAAGTTTTCTATCATAATACATTGCGTTTTTCCACTGAGTAAACGTTCTGAGATTTTGAAAACATACCAGTGGAACTTCGTTAACTCGAAGTCGACGGGACCACGAGAAAACTTCGAGTTATCCGAGTGTTCGAATTAACCGAGTTGTCATTTTTGGTGAAAAGTTTGGTCAATATTTGTCAACGTTATATAATCATTATAACTCCGCTCTGCCACTCATCAGTTTAGTGTAGAGACTGGTCAGTACGTGTACATGCATATCGTTTTGTCACTCGTAGTTTGGCGTAGTTTTGCCAATTTACAGTCACGATACAGTTTCTTTTACTAAGTCAATTCACGATAATTATGTACACATGACATTCATATAGATCTACGTCTTGCTTGCAAAAGGAATAACGATAAAACGGAATTCAACCTCACAACAGTTTATTAACATCACATCAAATAACCGTTTAAATAACACACATTATATATAAAACGTAACAGAACCATTACCTTACACTGGACATACAAAATACAGTTTGGTATGTCTACTTACGTTTTACCGAAAACAACGCCATTTCCATGTTTATTAACACAGGAAGTTGAGCTATGCATGTGCGTACAAAATGTTACTGTCACTGAGTTGGCGCGTATACCAAAGGACGTAAATTAACCACGAGTATTCAAGATCAATTATCAGCACTAGTAAAGTTAGACAAGGTATTAGATGGAATACCAAATTATCTCGCTATGTCTGATTTTGACCTGTCTCCCCTCTCTACAGCTAAGATGGCCTGGTACTTCGTCTCAGTTGTATGTGTCGTCATCTTCCTCTTCACGCCGGTCTTCCCCCTATCAATTGATCCAATTATCCCCCCGGGATTACCGGGTCCTTCCTTGGATTGCTCAATTGACTTCGGCATTCCGAAACGGGTAAGAATTTTCAGAGAAACACCCCTTCTTTTATGTCTAAATGACATCTGACATCTCCTCAATGCAGAGGTACTCTGAACACCTCAGCAGTAATTACGCTATTGTTTCAGTCATTTAACGATTTAATAGGACGCGGCAACTGTTTTATTTCTTCACCTGTAAAAACATTAGCCGAGTACCGACCCCAGGTTGTGATTCTAACTGTGTAGCGTGTCAGAGATTAGTTCCGCTTGAGCGAGCGGGTAGGTGAGTTGACGGTAGTGTGTGTTATTTTCGGCGACCGCCTAAGGAAATTGCTTGATGTATGATTAATCAGTACTTTTATCACCGAAAGTTGTTATTATACGATTCCACAGAGAATGTGCTGAATTAATTTATTGAGAGCTTTTAGTAGCATATAATAATCGGTAGGTTTGAAGTGCCGATAACAACCGGAAATTTGATGTTGAAAAAATCACAAAAACGATCTTTTCAGACTCAAAAATGATACTTCGAGTTATTCGAACATTTCAAGTAGGATTTTTATTGTAGGGGCCAAATTTTTACTTCCTATTATCCGAGTTTTTCGAGTTATCCGAATTCGAATTTTCCGAGGTTTATTACTAAGATAAAGAGAGAACTCGGCCGGGACCGGCGAGGTACTTCGAGTTAAGCGGGGTATTCGAGTTATTCGAGTTCGAGTTAACGAAGTTCCACTGTATATTATATATAGATATGAATCTAGTTGAGACTTTGAACTTTGACCCAAATATGTTTTTCTTCTCATGTTTTTTGTCACGTGATCTTTTGTTGATGTCACCAGGATTCGTTTTGACGTCATACAGGCTTGTCCAGATTGTTACTTGATAAATAACCTGCTTGTCTAGATCTGTCGTGGTATCGGAAACTGTTACGTTCTCCCAACCCGTTGCAAAATATGCATGATCCATCTTACGACGAATTATATGTTGATATCTTTTTAACGGTGTCCCATTTATAATAGACATTGATAACAGGTCAGTCTCACAAAAATGTCCGACAGTCTTAGTCAACATCCTTGGCGGGAGGAAGATAGCACCGCGCCACAGAAATACGTGTAAAAAGTCGTTACTAATTAGTTTATTTACAATTGAACTTCAGACATTAAATTATAATTGAACATGGGTATCCTCTGGCCTCAGATTGACTGAAGAAGAATACAATATTTTAGGGATTCAGAATGTAAATCAAGCATCTTCGATTCAAACTTTATTTTTTGTATTTGTTCTTCACATTATAGCATGAATATAAAATATAGATAAAAAAGTATATGTATGATGTAAGTCCTGAATTTTCCTGTGTTTCTTAAATTTGAAATACAACAATGTGCAGACTATGTATATTTAAGCATTTGCAAACAGATATACATGCGTGATATTTTGATAGTACCTTGTTGCTATTCATATGGGAATAATCTGATGCTTTACAAATAAAAAATGACAATGTACATCATGAAACGTATTTAGTTGTATTTGAATAAATCAGAAACAATCGTTTGTAAATGCATTAAATCGAATGTTGATCCTTACACGTTTCATTTTATGTACATCTTTCTTAATAATACCTGAAAACAAATACTTGACCGATATTTGTTTTCTCCTGATAGTTAACTTAATCTTACTCATAAGTATATGCACTATATTTTACGAGTGAAGTATCAAGATTGACCAACTCTTGGAAACAAGTAACTAAATATGGTAAAACTGATTGATTGGATGAACCAAATAATACATGTATATCACTAGATACGCTTACTAAAGTCGAAGGCAAAAGTACAATTGGATATCCGAGTTATCTAGAATTAAACAAAAATGAATACATGAGTAATTGGTTATAAAACCAAAGGGAAACAATATTACACCCGGTAACAATCATTCTGTAATATCGTAAAACTGGATTTCCAAAATATACATACTTTTATAGATCAAACAAATATTAACAATAAATATTGTCATATTTTCCTTGCAAAACTACAAACACAAAGCAAAGCACAAACAAGAAATATCTTTAATAAGATACACGGCATGGTTTTAAGACTGGTGGATATAATGTAAAACTGCTGGTGAAATAAATTAAGGAACTCATGCGTTTCAGTACGGATTACAAAATTATATCAATTTGAATCATTTTTGGTGATAATAAGACTGCATTTGAATCAGAAATATACTTTCGTTAATGTGCCATTTGAAAAGATACATCCACTTATCCAGCTTGTATTCATTCTCAACCTTGTTTCGTTTTAAAGTGTACCCTGAACGAAAAATTATATTTAAATATGTTATTGGTATTGGTTAATAAACAAGAATGCAGAAAACCGCATCAAAATCGGCCGACCCATTACCGAGTTATTGTGATTTTTCTCGAAAACACACCTGAAGCCCAAAGCCGAATACCTCGTTTTGGTGACCTCTGACCTGTGACGTCACAGGTTGAACACGATCGGAGCCGCCATATAGGAAATATATAGAAACAAACGTGAACACGTGCCTGTAATTAATACGAATAAGACAACAAAAAGGAAAGTGCTGAATAAACTCTCTCAGTTATATTTGTGAATTAGTTAATAACAAGTGCTACCGAAACCAGGGACATATAATTTTCTTTTTAAACGGTGCCATATATAACATGTAGCATCTCACTAATTTTCTCTCATAACGAGCCATATACCATGTAACATCTTACTAATTTTCTATTATAACGGGCCAAATACAACGTGTATCATCTTATTTATTTTCTATTATAACAGGTCGTATATAACAGGTATATAAAAATATTTTATTTGTATTTTTTATTTTAACGGTTCGTTGTAACATGTATGACATTTGAATAACGGGCCGTTTATAACGACTTACATCATATAGCCTTTATTATGGGGGCATGACAGGTTTGTTACATACAAATGTACCAGTATTGATTTCGGTTATAATACTTCTAGTAATACAAGTTTAAAATACAATTAATTGAAGATGTGAAAAAAATGCTAATCATTTTGATTTTTTTATTAGCCAAAACAGAAATTATACCGTTATTTGTGATTTTTGGGTAATTGTCAGCAATTGATAAAACGTGTCCATGAAAGATCAGTAACTCCCAGACAAGATTCATAGAGTAAATTTTCAACATCATGGGTATATATATGAATGAGGTAATTTAGGTTAATTATTCTATAGAAAAACCTTTGAGATATGATTTTTTTCGTTTGTATAGAAAACGAAACTCACTGAATTCCAAAAATAATGTGTTTGATTTCAACAACTTGAAAATGTATTCCCTATAGTATAAACGCAATTCTTAATAAAATTCAAGCTCAATTTATGTACAACCAGTAAAAGCATGTCTTCGGAACTCCTTTGAAGTGCATAGAAACCAAACGCGTGAACTCACAAGCATATTATCGGCGTGTGCCGATTAGAACACCAGAAATCACGGACTGTGGTGCAGTGACAGGTGTGACGAGCTTGTGGACTGTAATTTCACACCTGGTAATTGTTTAGCGGTATACTAACCAATTCAAACTTGATAATTCGTAATTCTCCGAACATGTTTATACATCTTTAAAGGTCTTTTTTTAATTGAAGATATGACTTGCGACACGTATGGAAAGCAAAACCACAAGGATCTCGATCACTTCATAATAATGACACAATTACAAAAATAATAGCAAAAAAATACACAAAATTTGGAGAATAAAAAATCCTACACGAAAATCATTACGAGTTTATAAGTTTTAGTATTAATTATGATAAGTCACGATGAAATAAATTGTTTGTGTTTTATCATAAAAAAACGGAGCTAAAATGATGGTTTTAATAAGTACCTATGCTTTATACATTTACAGAAAGTATCAATTATATTATAATTGTTGCGAATCATTTTTATATAATTTCACTGACAAAGTTCGTACATAAATTATATCTTTCTCAAGCATTTAATCATCCTTAATCCCTGAGAAACTTAATTTCCAAAATATACATACTTTTATAGAACAAACAAATCTTAACAATAAATATTGTCATATTTTCCTTGCAAAACTACAAACACAAAGCAAAGCAAAAACAAGAAAATCTTTTAAAAGATAAACGGTATAGTTTTAATGCTGGTGGTTATAATGTAAAACTACTGGTGAAATAAATTAACGAACTGATGCGTTTCAGTACGGATTACAAAATTATATCAGTTGGAATCATTTTTGGTGATAATAAGACTGCATTTGAATCAGGAATATAATTTCTTTAATGTGCCATTTGAAAAGCTGCATCCACTTATCCAGCTTGTATTCAATCTTAACTTTGTTTCGTTTTAAACTGTATCTGCATTGACCAATTACAATACATACTTCATCTTGACCAGTAACGAAACTTGTTGCGCCATATCCGGGGCCAAAAGAATATCATATACAGGAGTGTAGTTATTCCGAATAAGAATCGTTATATTAAAACGATATTGCTTTTTAAAACTGGGAAACATATGGAAAATAAAAGGTGTGCATTGCCGACAGAGACGTTAAATCATTCAAGTTGACATTTCCACATAATATAGCCCACACCAACAAACTAATGGCTCTTTGATGGGACTGTAACTTATACTAAGTTAACCTCGACACTCATCAGCATATCTTTAAAACAAAGACGTATTTTACTAAAGAAACGTGGAATATATTTGCCATAGAAATAAAGCAATGCATATAATATGTTAACAAGATGTCGTTTACAAGCTGTTTGACCTGTGACCTTTAAGGTTAACGGTTCGTAAGATTTGTCTCTCTTTATTCAAAATCAAGTGTTATGTTACACAATCAATAAACATGACAAGAGTGTATCCTCGTATATAGGGATTTAAGTTCGTCAACGCTGTGGTTCATTCTCGACTTTTATAGCTGACTACAGATCAATGAAATGACAACACAGCCTTTATAGTTCAACATTTTTATTATATTTAGAATGTAGAAGTGATGAGAAGGTGAAACATGGTGATTGAATATACACACAATGCTAACGTAACCCAACCGTGCGTCCGGCTCATATCTCGGATGAAAAAATATCAACCCCTGTCCCTCCCTTGGGATAAATGTACACAAAAAATGCCAGGACTATTACATGCCTACAACGGGAAAAGACCAGCCGAAAAATAACAACGGAATTACTGACCATATCATGCCTATAATTGAGAGAAAAAATACCACCCAACCCTGGATAATTTAGACGTTTAGTCAGAAATATACTACATACCTGACACTATGAAAGAAAGAGACGAGCCGGCCAGCTACATATGTAAGCCTTTACTAGACTGTTGTATAATACTAAAATCCCCAGCTATATAGCTAAATTTAATTGTATGCCTCGAAATAAGGTTAACGTTTCGTAGGAGTTGTCTTTCTTTATATATATATAGTAATATAGATGAAGAAAACAAATACTATCTCTAAACAACATGGCATTTATACGACTTTCAAAAACTGTATACTATATTTCTATGATGCCCGATAAGTTCACGAGAGGAGTAGAGTATGGTGTTATAAATTTTACGTTGTTATGCTAAAAATGCAAGTTGTGAGATTATGTGAAAAGAAATGATTGTGATAATTATGGTTTGAACAGATATAATTTTAGCCATTAAGCTGAACTTTATATGTGCAATAGGAAATCAGAAATAAAAATGTATGATATTATTAAGATTTGTGGATGTTTGGGAAAAAAATGGTTGAGTACAAGTATCTGATATTAAACTTTAAATAATAAAATGAATATAAGAAAGCAGATCTGAAAATATCATCCAGTGTTGGAGAGCAAGTTATGTTCGAATGATGAAATTTAAAAGAAATATATATATAATATATTCCATACAATATATAAATGTAAGTTAATCCATCTAATGCGTCTCGAATTGTACTTTACCGTAGTCTGTTATCCAAACTATGTTTTTGGATGTGAATAAGGTATCAAAACTCAGCATAATGATAACTTCTATATGAAATCAAGTTAATAAAACCCAAAATGTTACACTACTGCGCCAACTCTGTATGCAAATATTGTGGACTTTTTCTATATTTTGTTTAGTTATTTTTTCGCAAATACAACATTTTACAGAAATGCTTTATAGATATTTTACATGTGTCTGTTCTGGTTTGACATATAATGTGATAAAGAAAGTACCAGATTATACATAACAAATCAAAAATGCATTTTGATGATAAAACGAAGTTATTCTTCTTTTCCCTCTTTTTACTTCTTTTTTATTATTATTGTTTTTGAATTGATGTATAAAGCAACAACATTAAATTCCCTTTATGATAAATACCAACAGTAGTGAAGAAAAAATCTTCTTAAATCTCTTTGTGTGTGACAGGAATACAATAGGTAAGGAATCTGTGCAGGGACAACCTGTCGTGTACCGCTTTACTCGACGGTAACGTACATATTACGTCACAAAGAAGATGTTTTACAAATCCATTTAAAACAAATCAATCATTGACGCTGACAATACTAGGTATATGTTTCTCTAATAGACGTTAACTTTTCGAAATTATAAATTCCATATGTAAGGATAAAATATATTCCTTTTATCCTGTTTTAAATGTTATTATCACCATCGCGATATGAGTTTATAAGAAATCTGTAAAACTTTATATGAATTTTCATGATGTTAGATGTTTATCCCGATTCTACTTTAAATGTGCATTGCTGGTAACCTAGATACATGGACATTTTATATTAATCATATATGAACCCACTTCAGTTGCACGCTTTTAGCTCGATCACATACTTCCTGTACATTTCAGATCTCACATTACAGGAACGATCCCGGGATTATGTGCAGTACACTGAAATAAGCGGAAATGTGTTTCCTGGTCGCAACGAATCACAAAATGACAACATCAAACTAGTGTATCAAATACTGACAACATCAAACTAGTGTATCAAATACTGACAAATAAATGTGTGACACTCAATGGGCATTAACTTCTCAAAACAACTTTTTCGTTTGTACGTGTTTACATTCCCAGAAAGTAAACTAAATCTTCCTTATGACGTTTCATATGTCATGTTGAGCAGTGCCCTTCGCTATGGTGGTATTAGTGTATAAAGCGCTGCTACCTGAAAAAAAGATTACATTTATCCTTGATTAAGACGTTTATTGGTTTTTTTTCTTTTACTTCAATAGTTTGTTTTTCCCAAATTGGTCTCAAAGTTGCAATATATCAAAATAAGCAATAGTACATGTAGTTGTTTCTAAGAGAGGAGAATGTACCGTCAATGATATCATGATTTTGTTTTCTATTTTAAGTAACGTATATTAGCAATATAACAATTTTAATCGATTGTAACAACTTACCAGATGAAGCGGTTTGTAGTTCCTCATAGACGTTTGGTTTGGACCGTCCTTCCAACGACTCGTAGTTACTGCTGAAAGAGAGTAAAAATCTTGTTAAAAGTAAAGAAAATTGTTTCATATTATTTGATAAATTGTGTCAATCCACACCAGATAGAAAAATATTGTTATTTTATATCATAAGCGCTAATCAGTTATATTCACTTTCACAGGTTTCTAGAAAACTGATGAAATCGGTATTAAAGCGGTCGTAAAACCATTGTATCATACTAAATGTAGTTATACTTACCTCTGATTGGCTTCATCATCATTGTCACCTACAGGTACATTATTCAAGAAAAAAATGAGATCAATTGCACTTAAACACGACGAACACAAAAATAAACTATTTTGAATCCCTTACTACTTTAAACTTGTGTGTAACATAATCTTCCAAACGATTTAATTACTGGAGTGTGTAACACCAGTTCACTTCTGGTTTCAGAAAACGCGCAAACTGCATTTAATTCCGCAGACATTTAAAAAAAACTGAAAATACTGGCATCAAAAGGAAATTCAAAATCCTTCTCAAAGTTCATAGAAAAACTACGAAATAAGAACAAAAACTTTAGATTTACATGAAGCCCTATGGAAGGAGAATAACACCCGACTTTTGGTAAGCGTCTTCTGCTTCATAGAAGACATCAAATATTACTTGAGCATTTGTTTCACACAAACATAATGGTGGTTTTTTTGGGGGTTTTTTTTACACAAAACTTCCGGTTGGGGGGATATATCTTAATCCGCGTAGATAATTAGCCACTAGGTCCGAAAAATTCGCGCGAGCTCGACCGGACATTTAACACATATCCTAGGAATGTGCGGAAACAAAGATAAAGATTAACAAAGTTTATTTTACCTCCAATTTCTTGTGTTCTTATTTCAGAATATACTGAGGCTTTGGCTACTTGGCTTGTATCAAGTTCCTGGTACGATCTGTGTGTAGTAAAAATATCAATATATTCCGATAAAACATGTGTATTTATTGGCAAAGATATCAACCTTATAAAACATGCATGATGTACTAAAAAAAGGTTATCCAAGGAACATCCGTTAGCTTCATTTTATCTTACCTTGTCAATGTTTACTTAGATTAAAGTGAAATATGAGTGTCTTTATCAATTGAAATTTCATTGAGGGCATTTATGTTTTTGAACATGTAAATAAGGAATAGTTACAAACAATGCACACCCACTTGTATGTGTTCGAGAATCCTTATTACCGATATATGGATGTTTTTCTAAACACCGAAAATAAACGTGATAGGTGGATTAGCTTTGCGTACAAATAACCCACACAGAAACTGGTGATTGGTGGATTAGCTTTGCGTACAAATAACCCACACAGAAACTGGTGATTGGTGGATTAGCTTTGCGTACAAATAACCCACACCGAAACTGGTGATTGGTGGATTAGTTTTGCGTACAAATAACCCACACAGAAACTGGTGATTGGTGGATTAGCTTTGCGTACAAATAACCCACACAGAAACTGTCAAATATGTAATGAAATGTTTACCTTTCGCCTTCTTGCGTAATCATTGCTATTGAATGAGAAACGAGAATATCCTAATCACACATGCATCAGTATACATTTATAAGCACAACATGTTTAACTACAAAACAAGTACTAAGATAGTCTATGCAACGGTTTCATATCGCCAGTATCTTAACAATGCAATGATTTATGAAAATGTTAAATTTGGTTCAAACATGTTCATTACACTTTTAACTTTTAATTTACCGCCTTACATTTTGTGGAGTCATTAACTTTACCTCCAGGATCCTTTGGAAATAGAATAGAAAACTTAAACAATTAATAAAACAAGCGTTTTATATGAACAAGAGTGTTTTGCACTTTTTTTTTTCTAATAGATTTTATAAAATTCTGTCATTTCTACTTGTGCCATTCTATCGAAATACCTCGTCCTGAAAGTTGCACGTTATCGAATCCCTGGCTCTTGCGTTGCTGACATTTACTGGAACTGTAAACAAAAATAGAAATCAAGTTTATTAACCGCATATGACCTTGTGCATATCTATGTCTACACATATATATGAACGGGTAATTCATGAACATGCAAAAACGTGAAATTATCATACATCTTGATAAACCACAACGGAATTTCGAATTGTATGCTTACTTACCGAAATGGCAGACGCCCTTTTCCTGTGAAAAAAAACCCCAACAAAATCTATAATTTTCATCAAGAGGCATAATATTTCATTAAAAATTGCCATAACGAGATAAAAAAAAAAGCTAACAGATTGTTATAAACAAAATGTATACGTACGAGTGATGAAGAGTCCAAGTCCAAAAGCTACCATGATCATTAGGCCGCCTATACACGTCAGTACACTTCCTAGTACGTACAGGCTGTTAGGGCTACAGGACATATCTAATGGGAGACAAAAGTCTTGTGAACATATCTGTGTAAGTATCAATGTTTTGATTAAATAGTTAATATCATAACCTTATCATTACAATTTAAACAGTTAATGTAATTACCTCTTCATTATAATGTAAACAGTTAATGTAATTACCTCTTCATTATAATGTAAACAGTTAATGTCATCACCTTATCATTATAATGTAAACAGTTAATGTCATTACCTTATCATTACAATGTAAACAGTTAATGTCATTACCTTATCATTACAATGTAAACAGTTAATGTCATTACCTTTTAATTAAAATGTAAACAGTTAATGTAATGTCCTTATCATTACAATGTAAACAGTTAATATTATGTCTTTATTATGTAAAGCCAGGTTCTAGGGTTGCATGCTGAAAATACACAAAATATTTTCTAATTGATAAGAATCTCGATGATTGTAACACCATACCTTCTTGAACTCTACATCCCGAAGACGCAAGTGATGTGATGTTACCGTCCGAGTTGTATGCTACAACCTTAAAGAAGTACAGCTGTCCCCCATCTAGTTTATCGATTGTTACACTGTACACGTCATCTCCGTCCACCTGTTTGTAGATCGTCGCTGGATCTATAACTGACTGTAGGAAGTTGTCGGTGCTGTATAAAACACGAAAGTACTCGGTGTTTCCACCATTTGTCCACATCACCTCGACGGAATGGAGTTTTCCACAGCTGACTGATAAACTCTTCGTTGGTTTCGGCATGTCTACAGTATCAAAACAAGATATAGTTATCCCAAAGTCACGTCGTTACTTCAGCCATTAATACATTGAGATATTTCTCCAAAAATAAAACCAGTTCATTTGAAATAGTGTTGAAGTAATACATGTGATAACACAATATCAATCATATCGTTTATATACATATATCGTTGATTCATACGCATTGGAAGTCTCCTCGTAGGTAATATATCATCTTGTTATGGATATATTTTCCTTATTCATATGTTATAATGACACCAATTATGCACCGTGTAATATACACGGGTACAATAACACTACAGAGAGAATATAAAAATATCAGAAACGTAAAATCGAAAAATGATAATTATTATTTACCTTTTCCTTCCACTATAAAACTGAACGTGTTACTGCCCTGACTGTTCGTGGCCGTTACACTGTAGACTCCATACCAGGCCTCCCGTATATCTGTACGTGTCCCCACCGATACGGCAGACAGGTTCACCATCACAAAGGTGTTATGGATAGCAAAATTGTCTGTTCCGTCGACTAAAGGTGTAACAACTGTGTTCGGTGATGCTTGGAAGGACCAAGAGAAAGTTGGCTCCGGATTCGAGAGGAACAATGCATTCATGACTAAAATATCACCTGTTTCTAAATTATACGTTTGGTCAGTTTCATTTCTCGCGACTCGACGTGGTTCACCTACAACACAAATATATATATAAATGTTACAGGTAAATATTCATTCGTGTCTGAAACTATGTCTTCAATGGACCTCTGAATGATAGGAGTATCTATACTTTTAATAGGACTAATGGACTTTGCATATCGCGAAACTAATGTATTTTAAGTAAGTAATTTTGATATACGAAAATTTCTAGATAAGCGACACATGTTGTGTGTTTGATATCAGAATATATCTCGTATGTATTACGTTAGTTATAAAGCCATACCTTCTCGCGAGGTATGTACCAATATTGGTCATATCGATAACGAGTTATTTTTACCTGTCTTTTGACCTTTGTTCTGAACCAAATCGATTTTATACGTATATATTGATATATACCAGTTTGAATTGGCTTAAGACGATGTTTTGCCTGTTTTGAACAGATCAGGAAATGCCTATCTTTTTACGATATGCATCGCTTGAATCATTGAAAATAAGTTTATATCCAATCACAAGTCAAAAATTTAACCTAATTGGTAAGGATTTCTTACTATTAAGAATTACATCATAAAACAAGATTCTCCAAACTTCACATGTAGCATATAATCCAGGTGATAAGTAACTAAGGTTTCCGCATTTGGATACTATCAATAAAGCTCATTTCGAAATTGCATTGTCGATCTAGTTTTGTTACGCCAGAGACTTGAATACATGTTCATTTTGTAAAGTGTGTACAATTGTTATACAAATATATCAACACAATAAAAAAGCCAGTTTTAGTGCAGACAGTTTATAATCACATGATCTGTCAGAACACCCGATAGCAACTACTGTCGATAGCTGAGATAGCTGTCTAGTAATGGATACTTGATATTATTTGGTACATGAACCGCTTAGCTGTTCATTTCATTTGCACAAATTTCACTTTTCTTTATCTGTCCAAAGAGCAATAAATTTGACAATCAGTCCTTAGATATCACATTGTAGTATCACAAATATACATTAGTAAAGCATTCCCCAATTGTATTTGAACTACAATGACAAAAACAATCACAGGTAGGAACAATATACGTCTGTCCCATGTCGAACGGAAATACAAAATTTTATTATTATGTACAGACTTTAAAAGATATTGGTTGAACAATTTGGGAGAGTATGTACTAAAAAGATCAACCAATACATAAATAATCATAGAAATCATAAGAATGACCCACTCCATGAAACTTCAAACAGATCCGCTGAAAAAATATAAGAGATCTTCGGATATAAAAACTTCGGACAGATAGATAGACAAAGCCATGCCCTAGCCCGTCCAATATTCGTCGGGATATGAAATGAATCAATTATATTTACATTTTAGTTTGTGCAATATTAAACTATAAAACGATAGATAGGTATAAAACGAAAACTAACACAGAACGTTGACCGGTATATCCCTGGTAACCGCTGTATTAGAGACACTGTTCCTGACAGAACAGGTGTAGAGTCCGGTGTCCAGACAGTCAGCGTTAGTCAGGGTGTAAGTACTCTCCAGGACGTCTGGGGTGGTCAGTAGAACTGTGTTGTTGGCTTTATAGAACCACTGTATTGTGGACGGAGGGAAACTCTCCACCGAACACACCAGTGACTTAGGTCCATGTTCAGTCACGTCAGAATCACCGTCAGTGTAATCAAGACTGAGAATTCGTGGTGGAACTGTAATATAGGCATGGCGTTTCTTTACACATTTAATTTCAACGTAATCAAACTGTCAAAAATACCTATTTATACTTACCATGCAATGAACACAAAAATAAGGAAGATCGTCAACCATACACGATAAACAGAAACATATTTCACCTATGTCATCGAAGAAGGTAAGACAAATTAACGTGAATAGATGGTTTGCATGCACATGATACATAATTAGAACCTTAAGTTAGATAGGCTTGAGAAAATTAAATTGCAGAATGTCTTAGAAAAATTCATAAAAAATAAATGTTACTGTAGAGTTTTTTATTATATGATTTTGTTTATAACGCTCAACGAAAATTCATGCATCTTACATCTGACAATAAGGTTCCAAGTCTTTGTTCCCTGACTGACAGTGTTTCCGGCTATACACGTGTACTGTCCGGCGTTGGTCCTCGTGGCCACAGACAGACTCAGTGGGTTTGTGTAATCTGTATCTGATCTAGACCAGGTGTAGGTACACGCTGGTCTACAGTCGGCGGAACACCTCACATCTGAGATGGTCTGATTCTCAATAATGTCTACACTGTCTTGTGGTGGATCAAATACAGTACTGTCTCCAGGTCCATCTGAGGAATGTAAACTCAAATTTTGAAACGAGTTCGTTTTGGTGTTGAATTATTGTCATAACTATAGAATAATTCAATATTTGATCGAACGTATTAATTTGTTAGAGCACCGATTATATTTGAATTTGTTTGGGAACGAATTAACACTACGGTGTCATTTTCTAATGATTGCAAGAAAACGTATGTAACTGTATGGAAGTTAAAGTCCCAGTATACTCAACTTCACTAGAAAATCAGGAAGAAAAGATGATGTATTTAAATCAATATAGCTACACTTAATTTGTCGTAGATATATATATTCAAAATGATACCGTGCGTTATTGTTGGCCTGTCAGCTGTCGAAATTCATTATTTGTAAAGATCCCACAATTGTGAATAACAGGTAAACACGAAAAACAATTTCATCAAAAAGTTTTCATCAAAAGATAATGTGATTAACTTTACATATTTGAAATCAGAAGAGTTAACACAAACGTGTCTTCAAACGTTAGATATCGAATTAACCTGTGGTTTAGTTGTTCAGATACTTGTAAATGTAATAAATTAGAAATGATAACGATCACTCGGTCAATAGTTATTATGTTTACAATGCATCACTATAACACATTAAATATTTGTTATTATATTATGAATGCGATACTGTCAGAATGATGTTATCTAAGTAATGGTCAGTGTCATCGGCTCGAAGGTCAAATTAGAATGTTTAAGGATGATGAATTCGTTTTATACAAAATTACAATATTCTGAAAATATGAAACCTTTTCTGGAGATAGCTTTGAATCCATAAAACACCTACCACTTCGCGTATCAACTTTTTTTCTTTTTCTTTTTGAAATTAGAATTACCATATGTAATTTTAAAAAGATTGCAGAACCATTCAAATAAACTGTATCAATATTCAAGAATCTGTCTTTCTTACATATATACAAAATGTTTTCTATTCAAAGTATAAGCGTTAAATTTGTTTAAATTGTTTTTTCATACAAATAGTTTACTTGTAAGTTCTAAATATATTACATTTCTTTAAGTGGATTTCTCTACAAGACTGTCTTTTTAAACTCCCTATAACGACATAGTACTGTAACCTGAAGTGGAATAAGAGGACTGTTGATTATAAAGGACCCCAAAGAGTTTCTTATCAGATTTGAGAAGTAGTTTCTGTATAACATCTTTGCTGTAAGACTTTCGCATTTTTACCCTGTATAGTTCCGACAATAGTAGATGTTCACGGACGTGTAGACTTTTAACTTTTATTTTATGATTAATATCAATATAATTCCAGGCAGGATGGTGAAATATATATTTATAAATATGATACATGTGTAGTTTGAATTGAATTTAATCAAATATAAACAAAATATACCTACACTGTACAGTAACACTGACTGTTAAAGTCGACTCCCCGACAACATTCCTAGCAGTACACCTGTACGTCCCGTGTTCTGATATGTCCAGTTGTCCCAGTGACAACACAGGTGAGACAGTAAAGTTAGTGTTGTCCGGTCGTGTCCAGACAAAGGTACAGCCAGGTCTACAGTCCGCTGTACAGGTGATGTCCGGTAACGTGTCCCCCTCTGTCCTGGTGTAGGTAGTGTCGGACGGGGACAGCGCTATGGAGGAACCGGGGCCGTCTACAAGTTTGAGGTATAACAGATGAGATAAGCAAAGATGATGTCCTGAAAGTGATTGATGCTTACAAATTTTTCATATCGACTGTTGACAAAAATATATCATTGGTGTAGGTAGTATCCAGCGGTGATAGGGCTATAGCATTTCCAGGACCAGCTGTGCAATAGACAAAGTTTGTTATATAAACGGAACACCTATACACTGAACCAGGTGTCGATATATAACCATGACGTATAGCTGTACGTACCGTCGCTACAAAATCGTAGGGATGGAGGACATACCTTGTAATGGATCCTGGGCAATTCTATAAGACACCATATCAAGTATTCATCAGACGTATACTTATTACTTGATAAGCAGTAAAGCACTACCGAAACTAAAGCTCTCGGTGAAATTAATTTTTTCGTAAACTAGGATTCCCGTGTATCAAAATCACAAATATATAGTAAACAAGAAATATCTTCAAAAAAGATAAACGGCATAGTTTTAATGCTGGTGGTTATAATGTAAAACTACTGGTGAAATAAGTTAACGAACTACGATGTAATTAATAAATGCGCAGTTTCAGCACGGATAACAAAATTATATCAGTTTGAATCATTTTTGGTGATAATAAGACTGCAAATGTGTCATTTGAATAGATGCATCCACTTATTCAGCTTGCATTCAATTTAAAAGGGACATCACGGTTAAAACGTTGCAATTTTCACTGAATGTACGCGTTTTGTTCCTTTCAAGTTATGTTTCTGTGCTGTCCCAACGTTCACAGTCAATCCCTGACCACTCGATTTAGTTGGGAATCCCCCTCTAAATTTAGCGCGGAAATTATTTTTAAATCATTACGTGACTGTTTTGAAATCGTGGCAGCACAAACACACGATAGTTTATAAGGCGATATATATTCCATCTGGGTTAGTTGGATAACGATATTATACAGTGGTTTAAATGTTAAATAACACGTTCTGTATATATTACGGCACACATATTTATGTGTAAATATAAGTGTAAACATTGTTCATATAGTATAGTGACAGTAGCGATGTACTGGTACAGACTGTATCAATATTACCGAGTTTGTGGAACTATTACAGCGTTTGTGGAAATCTTATCGAGTTTGTGGAAATATTACAGAGAGTGTCATGACCTACTATCAAACAATCAAGCAGAATACGAGCGGCGTCCGTATGCTGCAGGGAAAACTGCTGTTTTCATGTTTGAACTGTTACAGTCTATTGTACTGCTTCCCAAGTTTAATTCTAGGATTGTGTTTGACCCATTTTCCTATTATTCTCTTCATTGCGGAAGCTGTTATCGTTTTCAACCGCAGTCGATTCACATTGGAAGCCATTTTTGTTTCCATGTGTTTTAGTTTGTTGTGCGCATGCGTTTATCGTTTATGTCACAAAATTTTTGCATATTCAGATTGTTTGATAACCTTTTAATAATTGATAATTGATGTTTTTATGTACATAGGTCTACATCATCGAATTCGAATGGTCATTGTTCAGAAGGTTATTTTTTTAAAAGATATACCCAATAATATGATAAAAAATACAAAATAAATATTGGTTTACCGTGAGGTACCTTTAACTTTGTTACGTTTTTAACTGTATATCTGCATTTTGCATTGACCGCTACATTGACCAATCACATACTTCATCTTGACCAGAACGCCACCTGTCGCGTCATATCCGGGGCCAAAACAAAATTAGACGGCTATACCGAAAAAAGTTAAAACATATAAAACTAAGCTGAATTAAGCATTACGTAGTCCTACATGTCGTATTGAAACAAGTAATTATAATCATATGACTAACGAGGTAGAATATCAGCGACATCTGTTAACCCAACAATTCAGGTATTTTTGCAACTGTTAGGTTTTGTTTTTTGTTTGGTCCAAACGTTCTTTCATCTCTACAAACTACCGGTTTTATCAATTCTTGACCATCCAAAACCGGACCTTGCCGGTGAAGAACATTCATATTGGTTTTCTTGGTTATAGATCATGTAGAACAAAGAAAGAATATGGAACAATGTGTTTGCTGAACACTGATCGTTTATGAAATTTTAATTAAAAAAAATCTGATTTTAAAGTTTGCCCCAAATAATTTTATTTATGTTAATATAATACATAAACCATATAAAATACTAATAAAAGAGCATTTAGAATTGTTACACATCTAATAGTATGGTAATATCTGTAAACAGGTTCACGTTATCATATTTAACACTCACCTGCTACAGTGAGTGTATAATTATCACTGTCCAGTGTTTGGTCGGGTAGGTTAAGGTTGGTACGTCTACAGAACCACACAGATCCATGGTCTCCCGTCTGTGGCTGTATGATCCACCGGAACACTGTACCACGGGTTTCTCTAGACGTTACACAGGAACAGACATCCGGTGTACAGAGGACGGCGGGGCTGACTTTGATGTTGTTACATTGGTCAGCACCTACTTGTATACCACCCACTGGAGTAGTGACGTTAGGACGGCGGTAAAATATGACAAGATTGGCCTCCTCTGGTACATCACACGTCAGTGTAAACTCGGTCCCAGGGACAGCGTACTCAGACGACCCGGTCAGGGTTACAGCATCTCAATATAAAATTGTATGCATTTAATTTGAATGTACCGCTAAATCATTTACTGAAGTGACAGATTCTAAACCATGGTTTGGTCTAGTCTTTGCACATTGTAGTAGTCAACAAATTGGTGATTAATGTCAGTATTTATTTGTATGCACAGCATTTTCAGCTGATAGAATATTATACATAAACAAATATTGGCCAAGGCCAAACATTATTGAGTTTAACGAACTAAAGAATATGACTAATGTTCCATGATGAAAATGAAAATGTTTTGGTTTAAATAGGTACTGTGTATCAACTACGAACACTACATTAATTGTACAGTGTATATATTACATTGTAAATGTTTTTTTTCTCTACACATCGTGTCCATATGTGAAAAGACACACTGTCATTTCCGACACTGACTTGACCGACACACTGTCATATCCGACACAATGACTTACCGACACACTGTCATATCGACACTGTCTTTACCGAAACACTGTCATATCCGACGTTGACTTTACCGACACACTGTCATATCTGACACTTACATTAACGACACACTGTCATATCGACACTGAATTTACCGACACACTGACATATCTGACACTGACTTGACCGACACATTGTCGTATCTGACACTGACTTTACCGACACACTGTCGTATTCCACACTGACTTTACTGACATACTGTCGTATCTGACACTGACTTTACCGACACACTGTCGTATTCGACACTGAGTTTACCGACACCCTGTCATATCATACACTGACTATACCGACACACTTTCATATCATACACTGACTATACCGACACACTTTCATATCCGACACACTTTACCGGCATACTGACTTTACCGACACACTGACTTTACCAACACAATGTCATATCCGACACTGACTTTACTGACACACTGTCATATCCGAACCTGACTTTACTGACACACTGACATATCCGACACTAACTTTGCTAACACATTGTCATAACTTTCACTGACTTTACTGACACACTGTCATTTTTGACATTGACTTGACCGACACACTGTCGTATCTGACACTGACGTTACCGACACACTGTCATATCTGACACTTACTTTACCGACACACTGTCATATCTGACACAGACTTTACCGACACACTGTCATATGACACTGACTTTACCGA